>NC_064858.1:80743258-81023258 GCF_024139225.1 Suncus etruscus
ATTTTACTGATATTATACACAGAGAGATTAATGGCAAAGTGGCTTTAATTCAACCTGAAGAGGAAATCATCTGGAGTTAGGGGACCTGCACTCCAATGTGTGGTTCCTGGACTCCAGCAACTGCCCAGTTGGATAAACTCTTTTGTCCTCACCAAAGTGGAATAGGACAGGTCACTGAGGTCATCCAAGCCTGCCAAGTGCCTTGAGGATAGGCTCAGAGAGGCTTGACCTCCAGGTGGAAGGTCCCCACAGGGAGATTTAGGGAGACTCCTCCATCCCTGCTCTTAGCTCTTCTCCCCTTTCTCCCTTCATTCTTCTCTTTCTCTCACTTGTCTCTTCCCATCTTAGTCTCTCTCCCCTTCATTTCCTTTACAGCTAGTCCAATCTTAGATTGGTTTTGCACACCAGAGACTTTGTTCTGAGACCTTCAGGTAAACTGACATGTGTCCTGCCTGGGTTCATTGGGTAACTCCTCTTCTGAGATTGGAAAATGAAGAACGAAGCTTAGTCAACGAGGGTACATGATGAAGCCATTTCTTTTCTATATTCGTGATCATTACCTTCCTTGGTTCAGCCTTCCCTTGGATCCTACCATGTCACTTATTTTATCTCACAGCCCAAGGTCCAACTGTCCATGGCAAGGAGTAGCTGGTACCCTGTGCCTCTCTGCCAATGGGCTGTTGCTCCCCCAGGATTAGTTGAGGGACTACAGAAGCTCACCTTGGTATCATTGGGTGAATATGTGTGTGTGAAGGGGATGGGGGGGTCTGTGACACCAAGTTAGAGCCTTGAACTACCTAGTAAATAAAACCTATTTCCATGTTCCAAGTACACTTAGGGGCCCTCTTCTACAGTCAGCTCTGGCGCTGGCTTGCTCTTCCAGGAACAACCCTGATTAGCAGGGACACCACAGCTATTCATATCTGCTCAACAAAGAAGGAAGACCACTCCTCTGGGCCTTGGTAGAGGCCATGAGACCGTCTGTCTAGAGCAGCTGCTGGGCCCCAGCCCAGCAGGTAGAAAAAATGGAGCTTGCTTCACCATGCAGGAACTAAGGTCAGAATCGCAGCAGCAGGCCTTGTCTCGGAACCTGAAGCCAGAAGCAGCATCTGCCTTTGCAGCTTAGATGTCAGCTCTGTTCACTTAGCTATTGTGTTTGGGTTTTTTTCCCTCCCTTACTTAAGATTGTTGGATTCAGGAATTGTCCAATTTCTCCCTACACCTCTGTTTCTTCCCCATGCCCCCACCAAATCTTAAAGCTACTGACGGTAATGAAATGCAGCTTCTAGGGCTAATCCTGAGCCACTCAGAGAAAATTCAAATTCTCTCTGAGGCAAGAGGAAAAGCTCATTGATTCATTCTGAGGCCATTTGGGGTCAAAACTGAGACCAGATTGCTTCAACTAGAACAAAATTAGCATTTGTATACGACACCAAAGGACCAGATTTCTCAAGGAATAAGGGATCTTCACCAAGACCCATGTAGTTTTCCTGTCTCAGACCAGTTGAAATGTAAAGGCTTGGTGCAATGACAGGATCTGTAAGAAATACTGAAAAACAATTTGCTCCATCTTAGAAGTCAATGACAAAGGCTACTCCTTCCATTCAAATCTATTTAGCTCATGTGCAAAGCATTATCTCTCACTCAGATTCTTGTGCTATTCAAAAACAATTTTTGTCACTGTGAGGCTCCTATGCCTGTGGAAAAAGAGATAAATAAACTGATAAAAAAAATTAAGTTTGCATGTAGCTGATTTTTTATCACAGTTTTCTAAGAATGTGTGTGTTGGGGGGTGTCTCCTCGGATAGAAACAGGACAGCCTGAGTTCACTTGTTTCTTCAGTAGGAAAATAACAGAGCAAGTAATATGCTGGGGGAATAGCAAACATATAAACCTTGAAATAGGTTCTTTCTTTTACTTTTTTTTTTTTTTTTTGAGGGGGAGGGTGGTTCCCATTCAGCAATGCTCTGTTTTTACTCCTGATTCTGCATTCAGGAATCATTCTTAGCATGCTGAAAAATGAAACCAGGTCAAAGATGTGCAAGTCAAACACCCTACCCACTGGACTATCTCTCCTGCCCTAAGCCCTGCATAAGGGGTTGGAGGCAGAAATGGTTGAACCAGCTAGAACACGTTTCACATGTGAGGCCTGGGTTTGATCTCAGCACTACATAGTTCCCCAGGCTCTGCCAGAAGTGACCCATATACAATGAGCTGGTAGTATACCCCAAGTACCTGGGGATATGACTCTTCCCCAAAAAAGGCCCTAAAGCAAAGGGTTTGAGATGGTCGGCCAAGGTACTTCCTCTGTCTGGCATATGCATTGCTCACTGTGGGAGGCAATATGTTTCTGGGCATTTCTGAGCACATCTATGGCTCTGCCGTGGTGAAATCAAATCCCCCTAGGTGTGCATGTGGAAGAGCTGAAGCGAAGCCAACAGAGTCCCCACACCAGGCCTCTGTACTGTGTGTCAGCATGTGTGCGGGTGGGGCTGGAGAGTTCTGGGGCTGTTTGAGTGCATCTGGACACACCTCTGCATATGTGACCCTGGGTGTGTGCAGAAGTGTGTGTGCTGCTGAATTATTATAAAATTACATGACCCTTACAGAAAATCCATATCGGCCTCGGCCTTTCTCCCCCAACCTCCCGACCTCTGAGGTGCCTGAGGAAAGAGCTGACCGGGTCACCTCCTCCCCCTAGTCAATGAGTCTCTCTCCATTAGCATAAAACATGAATCTGCTGGCAGCTTGACAAATTATAACTAGCAGCCAGAGTTTTGCCAACTGGCTGGCTTGGGCGCTGTCTATTTATCATTGAAAATGGTAAATCATAAGAATCCAGATGACTTAATTATTCAAATCCACCCAGGACCCAGAGACGCTGCAGTCCCGTCAATCTCAGCCCTGGGCTCAGGAGGACAGGAGAGAGTGCTGCCAAGGGAGACTGGAGAAATGGGTCCCCTCACTGTCCCCTCCTCTGCCCATGAGCAGGAACAGAGAGGATTTCTCCCCCTCCCTGCATGCCTGCCCACCTTCCCAGGCAGGGGCCACGATTTGATCATTGGCTCTCCAGGTTCTCCCCTACCTTCTCCTGCCCCCACCCAACCAGACACTAAATAAGCTCAGCCTCTTTGTGTAACTCTTAGTTCCCTCTTTCTCTGTTCCACTATTTGTGTTTTCATTTTCTTGCTTTCTCCCACCCTTTCTCCCTTTTATTTTCTCCCCTCTCTTTACATATGGGCACTGATCCCCCCTCCCACCACACTCTCTCTCTCTCTCTCTCTCTCTCTCTCTCTCTCTCTCACACACACACACACACACACACACACACACACACACACACACACACACACACACACGCATCTTGCCTGCATGCCTCCCCCTTTGTTCTCACTGTCCCAGTGGTGTGTGCTCAGGCAGTCCACGCACACATGCACACACTCTGCCCCCCTGCCCTGCACAAATGAGAGTGGGTAAGATGAGGCCTGTCCCCCCCCCCCCAACCTTTCAGTCCCTTTCTCCCGAGGGCTTCTGAAGACCATTTGCAGCCTGGGAGGTGGCAGCCAGAGAAATGCCCGCAGCAGGAGGCGGGCCTGTGTCTGAGGAGGTTCTGCCAGGCTGCTTCTGCTCCATCTCCCAGCACGGAATCACTGAGAGACTGATCACAGAGCTGGGCGGTCTGAGTTTTCCCAGAAGGAATCTGTTTATAGAACAAATCCTCCATCAGGGATCTGCACATTGCACTTAGGAGGTCCTTTGAGCCTGGTCTACACAATCCAGTGTAAATGTTTGAATTATTTTCTCCAGTCTAGGCCCCTGGGGAAGCTCCTGCTTGTGTGTGTGTGTGTGTGTGTGTGTGTGTGTGTGTGTGTGTGTCCCTCTAGCAGGCCCACACATTCAAGCTAGAGGAGGAGGAGGAGGCCTGCGAGTCTCTAAATAAGGTTGCTTTTTCTACCTGTCAGGACCTAAACCCAACCCTAAGAGGCACATCAGAGCCCACTTCTATGTCTGCTGAGGCCTGCCTAGTTCTGGGTGCCACACTACATGACCACACATTTTCCAGAAGAATCTTCTGGAACAACAAGTGACAATGTCCCCACCAACAGGATACCTGAGGAAGCAATCCTCTCCCTCCCAGCCTTTCCTTTTTCAGGCCTCTGAGCACTAAGGAGTTATTTGTTTCTATTCCTGCAGGGGAGAAAGTTGGAACATCTGGCCTTCTCTTCCTTTTGGGGGAAGGATGGGGTTGGCCAGGAATCTTGCAGGGTGGGGGCACTTGCCCCCTCAAAGAGAACATATCTGACACATAGGAGACTCTCACTCCAAACTACCCTATTAAAGTCCCACACCACCTCCCTCTGGTCACCACCCTGCCACACACACCTAAAGGGAGGTAGGTTGAAATTTGACAACAAGGGCAGTGGTGAAAGGTGAAGCGGAGCGGAGAGGATCAAGATTCCAAAGCAGACCAACAGCTGGCCGGCTAGGAGATCAATAAAGGAGATAGATTGGAGACAGGTTTCTTGAGCTTCTCTTTTTTTTTTTTAAACTGCTGGCTCAGTGCCCCAGTCCCAATTCCTTTGAGCAGGTGGGGGACAGAAGCAAACTCTGGCCTTTCTCTGCCCTTCTAACTCAAACAGGTTCCTAATCCCTGCGCAGAGAGTAAACATCTTCGAAGCACAGCCTGGATTAATCACAGAAATGCCACTGATGTATGCTGAGACCTGTCCTTACTCCTACCCTGTGTTAATAATTAGCCCAACAGCTCAGGGGAAGCTTGGCCAGAGTCTTTCCTTAGCCCCTCAAGTTCCTCAACCTGGAGCCTGAGCTCTGGCTAGTGTCTCTGGTGCTGGACCAGTGAAGAGGAGGGGGCTTGCCCCCTTTCCTGACTCTTAAAATCAGTTCCAAGGCAGACAGTGGGTTTTCCCTTCACACCCCCTAAATCCTCCAGTCTCCCCTTAGCTATTCACAGCTGGGAGGCAGGTGGGGGACAAGAGGGAGAGTACAGTTGGCTCTGGAAATCAAATGGCCCAATAAAAAATTAATTGTCTAATTAAAGCATGAGGAAACCCCTTGCCAGAGTTTGGCTCTGAGTCGTCAGGGCCATAAAGGGTGGGAAAATGAGTCTCTGGTCCTAATAAATGCCTGATTTGCAGCTTGGTCTATCAAAAAAGAAGTCCAAGCACTTGCCTGGCTAAGCTTCTTGGAGGTCACTTCCACTCAGCTCTGACATACCCCCAAACACATACCCAGGGCAAGCCCTGAGCTCAGCGACTGTAAAATAGAGAGAAGCCCCTATTTAGGGTAGACACATGTTCTTGGAACTATACACAGAGGGCTCCATTGTTCCTCCCTGCCTTCTCTCAAGAAGAGTGAGTTCTGGAAACTTCTTCCACTGCAGATTCCTTCATTTAGGTTAAATATTACCCTAAGTGTTCACGATGAAGCTTCATCTTTCCTCTTTGTGAACAGCATATTTTTAATTAATTCATATCCAAAAGATTCAGATTTTTTGTGCCGATGTTCATGTTGCAGGTGAATGACAGGAACCAAGATAAAAAGTTAAGTCTTCATCTTAACAGGGTTGCACACACTCTGCCCTATGACAAAATTCTTTGAAGGAAAAGAGCCTATTCACAGAAGAGTGAGAGCTCAGCCACTCTCAAGTGCAGACAGGGCCTTGAACCTTCTGCCTGAATAATTGTGCCAGTTTGTGGGATAGTACAGGAGATAAGGCATTTGTCTTGCTTGTGGCAAATCCCCAGTATCCCATATGGTCCCCAGAGCCCTGCCAAGAGTGATCCCTCAAGAGTTGGGATTCAGGAGTAAGTCCCAATTATGGCTGAGTATGGTCCAAATACCCCTTCTGTAAAATTAATAAATTAATAACAATAATTATAACAGATCTCTATCTGGGCTTGTCTCATGTCTTTCCTTGGCTAAAGCAATAAAGAAAATGCTTCAACAGTCAGACTTTTTGATTGGTAACAGCAGGAAGTGCAGCAGTGGCTAGCATCTGGCTTCGTAGAATATAACATTGAGTTATATAAAATATGCTAAGGAGTGTTTATCTGTAATTAACTTATTTAGTTACTTATTTATTTTATTTTTATTTTTATTAGTGATTAGGACACACCCAATGATGCTCAGAGGTTTCTCCTGGTTCTGGACAGAAATTACTCCTGATGGTACTTGGGGGGGGGGACCATATGTGATCTAAGGATCAAACTTAAACAACCTTCAAACAAACAGTCCTTTACTATAGTCACCTTATAAGAAGATATACTTAATACTCTTTTGATAAAGACTTTTTTTTTTTTTTTTTGGTTTCTGGGTCACATCTGGCAGCACTCAGGAGTTATTCCTGGCTCTGCACTCAGAAATTTCTTCCTTGCAGGCTCAGGGGACCATATGGGATGCCGGATTCAAACCAAGATTTGTCCTGTGTTGGCTGCATGCAAGGCAAATGCCTTCCCACTGTGCTATCTGGCCCCCTGATTAAGACATTTCTACAAAGTCTCACTTAAATCTTACAGATGGCTGACTCCAGTTGGTTGAAATCCCCAGAGTCACATATAATCTCCTGAGGATAGGGGAAAGCCCCAAGTACTGTTAAGGGTGGTCCCCCAAAATCCAGTTACTATAAAGAGGCTGGAAAGATAGTACAGAGGTTAGATCACTTCCCTTTCATGTAGTTGCTACAGAGCTAGGAGTAACCTTTAGGCACCATAAGGTGTGACCCAAACCTCTCCTTCCTTCTTTTCTCCCCCCAAAAAATCATCCCAAAGTTGTCTTTATAGTTCTGTTTTATAAAATAGTCAAAAATTTGTTAACTGTTTAAAAAAAATCAAAGGATGAAAATGTGGCACCAATAAGGACATTCCAAAAAACTGAGTTATGGGCCACAGAGACAGCTCAAAGGGCTAAGAATCCCAAGTTCACTCCCCAGCTCCACATGGATAGATCCATGTGCTCCTCCAAGAGTGATCCCCAGCACCTGAGTGGGTAGCCTCTTTCAAGTGCAGCCCCCAAACCAAATCAAACTAAACCAACAACAACTGAGTTACAGGCCCTGAAGACAACTCCAAAAGGGAAGTTACCAAGCTTGCCTGCCTGAAGCATACACCAAGGTAAGTGCTTGGAGTCAGCGGTTCAGACACGCGCAGAGCCACATCTGGAGAGTATTATTCATCATTCCTGAATGATCCTTCTTTTGTTCATCTGGTTGTTATTTTTCATCCTAAACAGTGAACTAAGCTTTCCCTAAGAAGGGAAAAAAAGGGAAGGAAACAAATTCCTGACCCCCATCTGTGTCAGGATCCCATTTCAGATCTCAGCAAATTCCCAGGCACGAATGTCATGCCACTGGTTAAGCCATTTTGCTTCCAAGTATTCCAAATCTGAGTCCCCAGTGGTAGCTATAAACCCACTTAGAACAGGTCCTACTGGGCAACTTCCTGGTACCCTTTTCAATTGGGGGTTTTCCAATGAAGTGATTTTCCAATGAAATAATTTTCTTTCCCTAATGGATAGTTTTGTTTTGTTTTGTTTTGTTTTTTATTGTTTTTGGGGGGGTTCATACTCGACAGTGCTCAGGGACTACTACTGACTCTGTGCTCAGAAATCACTCCTGGCAGGTTTGAGGGACCATATGGGATGCTGGGATTCGAACCACCATCCTTCTGCATGCAAAGCAAATGCCTTACCTCCATGCTATCTCTCCGGCCCTAATGGATAGAATTTGCATCGTCTATCCCTTGTTATCTAGTTACCACTGCATTTTGTTCTGAGTTGCTGTCCTAGGAGACACTTCCCAGGGTCTACTCACAAATGCATGTCATTTTGGGGATCATTTTTGGCTCTCCTGGGCAACACTTCATGCTAATAACCCTAATTCAAGACTAGAGACAGAACAGAGGACAAAGCACTTGCACCTGGCCAACCCAGGTTTGATCTCTGGCACCACATATGGTCCCTGAGGCCCTCCAGGAGTGATCCTTGAGCACA
The DNA here is from genome assembly GCF_024139225.1 of Suncus etruscus. Classification (NCBI taxonomy): domain Eukaryota; kingdom Metazoa; phylum Chordata; class Mammalia; order Eulipotyphla; family Soricidae; genus Suncus; species Suncus etruscus. The sequence continues at coordinate 80,751,266 of NC_064858.1, forward strand.
GAACCAGAAGCCAAGGTCTGAGCACTGCTGAGTGTAGCCCCCAAAACAAATTAAAAAATTTCCCGTGTCACAGAGTGAGCTGCTTAGCTGTAAACAGAGTTGAACCCCCAAAGGGCATTGACCTTTGGGTCACACAGCTTGGGGAAGAGGCAGGCAATGCCACATACCCTGAGTTCTATGAGGATGGCGCCACCTAGAGTTGTGCTCCAGGACTGCATGAGTGGGTAGCCTGGAGCCAGAAGTGCTGCTCCCTGCAGCCTCGAGAAGCCTGGTATGGTGATTCAGACTGCCTCATCTAGCCATCAGGTCTGCCAACACCTCAGTTCCAGAACAAAGACTCAACATGGAGATCTCTTTCATCTTGATCTAGGCTCTGCTCACAGTTTGCTCACCAATCTTCTCTGTCAACTTCACGGACAGTTGCAGCTCTAGAGAGGTGTAATACGGGTTGGACCTCAATCAGATGTTGAGAGATGTCATGGGATCACAGGTCAGGCTGGACCTGGGTGTCACAGTGAGACTGGATTCCATCTGGACTAGAGTCAAGGAGGGTAAATCAGGATAGGCAGAGTAGTCTTCAAGTACTGCAAAATTTTCTAATCTCCCAGGCCCCTCCTCAACAGGAAACTAGTGAATCTTCAGTGGATTAGGCCTTACCAGCCGGCAAAACTATGTATACCTCCTTGTCCTTCCTAGGCAGCCCACCTGGTGTCCTCCTTCACCCTTCTCTCACTCAACTTCTTGTGTACTTTCCTCCGCTGGGGTCTTTCTGAGTGAAACCCACTCATCTGTCATTTCCACAGAGCCCTCACCAGCATTCTGTCTGTCTCAGAATCCTTCAGGCCCATAGCCTTCCTCACAGGGATAAGGCCTGTCTCTATCCTATTGATCCAGTATGCCAAGATCCCTACAGCTCAGCAGATGTTGGAAAGTCTGTCAGCAGAGTCCCAGACAAGCCACCACATTTAAGTGGAGGAGCTACAGCTGGGGTGGAAAGTTTGGAGGAGTTGATGAGCCAACAAATACCTCTCCTGACTGACTTCTTGTGGACATAAGGACTTATAGGAGAAGTGGCTGGATTGGGAGGGAGATAAAATTGGGAAGGATCGGAGATCCAAATATCCAGATAAAAAGTCGTGAGTGTTGAAATGATAGTACAGCAGGTAGGCTGCTTGTGTTGGATAAAGCTGACCTCAATTTTATCTCCAGCATGGCTCTTTGAGCTCTGCCAGGAGTAATTCCTGAGTGCAGAGTCGAGTTAACTCCCTGAGTAACACCAAGTATGACCCATAAACAAACAAACAAGAAATGATATCTGGGCCAGAAAAGTGAATGATAGAGCACAAGTCTTGCATATGTGATGTACTAGGTTTGATCTCTGATATACCACCAAAAATAAACTAATAAAGTTCTGGGCATGCTATGTGTAATATATGGTGGCTTCAGTTAACATCTGGGGACTGGAGAGATAATACAACAATAAGGTGGGCTGGAGAGATAGCATGGAGGTAAGGCATTTGCCTTGCATGCAGAAGGATGGTGGTTCGAATCCCAGCATCCCATATGGTCCCCCGAGCCTGCCAGGAGCGATTTCTGAGCATAAAGCCAGGAGTAACCCCTGAGTGCTGCTGGTGTGACCCCCCCCCCAAAAAAAAACAAAAACAAAAACAAAACAATAAGGTATTTGCTTTGCATGTGGCAAACCCAGGTTTGATCTCCAAAGTCCCATATGATCCCCAGAATCTGCCAGGAGTGTTATCCCTGAGCATTCCAGGTGTGACCAAAAAAATAATAATAATACCATGCTGCATATCTGAAAGTGACTGAGAGTATATCTTCAGAGTTTTCAGAAGAAAACAAATTGTAACTGTTTTATGATAGATGTTTCCTAGACTTTTGTACCATCTTGCAAGCCACACAAATTGCAAACTATGCTGCATGCTTGAAACTAAATGTCATGGAATTGCAACTCAATTTTTGAAAACAAAAACAAACAAACAAACAAACAAAAAACCTCAAGCCTGTTCCCGAGAAGCAATGTCTCCTATGGGGAATAAGCTACATCATTCTTTCAGAGTTTCAAATACTAAAAGAGCCAACTTGCAAAGCTAAACTTTTTGGAAAGGAAGTTTCAGAGGTGGAAGAAGCTGCTGTGGGGAAGGGTCTAGACCCCAAAAGATACCTCTTGAGCAATTGAGATAGGAGCTGTTTTGGAAACCCTTTTAGGGGACCCAGGGGCAGGAGAGCCTAACAGCAACTCTTCTCACAGGCACTGCCAGAGGAGGCAGAAGGGATGGTCACCCCTTCAATGTTCAAACAAACTAGAGCTGTAACTAGATCTTTTGTGTGGGGGTACATTCAAGGGGAATGGATGTGGTGCTGAGAATCAAACCCAGGGTCTTATACATGCTTGTATACCATCCCAAGCCCTGTAACAATCTTTCTAAATCAGGATCAACACTGAGGTATACCCAGGCATCACAGGAACACCCCTGTACTCCCTGTACTCCCAAACCTACCTGAGGAAAAGGCAGGACAGGCAACCTGAAAGGGGTGCCTCCTATAAAGTAAAAATAAACAGTACCTTTTTCTCCTCCCACCCGAAGGCCACTTTCCACCCCAAGAAGAGACCATTCCTTGGTGACATGTTAGATGTCACCATCCAGTAGACCCATCATCTTGGCAAGAGGCTCTATCTGAACTGTCATTCCTCCCAGATCTGCCCTCCACCCCCACTTCCCTCCATCCCACTTCATCCCAGGCCCAGGCCCCCAGTCAGAAAAGACCAGTCCTAGATTCCACATGCTACCAGCTCCTCATTTAACATTTGGGGGAGATGTCCTGGCTTCCCCCGTTTCCCCACCCTATCCAGCTCCCACTCTCACGCAGCTGCTCCTGTTTCACCCTTGTCCAACCTTGAAGGAATGTGCCTCTCCCTGGAGTCTCCCTCCCTGGGGCAGGGGGCAAGAGAAGCCCACATATGGTCCATTTTTCTCCAGCCTGGGTTGGCTAATCTAGAAATAAAAAACCTCCCTTGGCCCTTTTCCTCCTCCTTGAGGAGCACCCTTCCCCCACCCGTCCCCCACATTCCCCAGAAGTTCTCAGACAGAGCCAGCCAGAGCAGCTTTGTGGTGAAATCACCATACAACTGCCCCAGGCACTGAGGCGGGAAGGTAGCCTTCTGGAACCTTTGAAGTAGGCACGTTTTCAAAGGCCCACCTGTCCCTTCTTCCCCCCCCCCACCCCCACTAAATGAATGGAGCCCCTCATGACAACTTTCAATCCTAGGCTCCCCCCAAAACAGGGACCCGGATCAGGTCACATACAGCCTCACCCTCTGGGGGGGGGTAGGGAATCATCAAACTTGACTGCATCAAACTTGGCAGTCACTAGGGGACATCTGTCTCCGGTGACTAAGGAGTAACCCCAGACTGAGGGGCACTGTGACACTTAAAAGATTCAAGCAGGAAGATCTGTGATTTCTCTTGGAGCAAGGCCTGTGGGGAGGCGCGTGGAACCCTCGTTTGATGTTGCCCTTTCATGGCTGCTCTTTCATCCAGATGTTGCCCACTTGTGGGGATTTTTGCCTGGAGAGGGAAGAGCATCTGGCTATGAAGATGTCTTTATCACATGCACCTTTGGGTCAGTGCCAGATGGACAAAGGTGCTCATCTAGCTGACATCTCAGCCTGCTCTCAGTCACCATTTGACTTTTTCTCTCACTTCCATAGCTCAGAGAACCCCAAAGGCAATATCCCCTCCTTCCTTATAAGTATGTGGTGTGGCTGTCCAGAAACGGCTCGGCTCTCCCTCTCTGTTCTGGAGTTGGAGTGGTTCCTAAAGATGGCTCCCAGTTCATAGGAAGAATAGAGAGAGTTCAAGAACCAAATTTCTGGCCAAATAATGATCAACCAAAGAATGGGCAGTGGAATTGAATGGCTGGTGGGTGAATCTGGCCTCTTGAATGAAGATATGACTGGGCCAGAGTGAGCACAGTGAGTACAGTGGTTACTTTGCATACAACTGACCAGGGTTCAATCCTGGCATCCCATATGATTCCCTGAGCATGCCAGGGGTGATTTCTAATGCAAAGCCAGGTGTGCCCCCCATAAAAAAGCAACAGAAAGAGAACATGACTATCTCCCTTTGGGGTGGGGACTTTGTAGACTCACAGGCCCCTCCAAACGTGATCATATTAAGATCATCCTTCTACCAAAGTTTTGCTGAACCTGGAAGTCCTGACTTCAGCCTAAAGAGTCCTCAGACATTGGTCCTACTGGCTAGCACAGGAAGGGATGTCCCATGAAGAATATGCATGGGTCACACCCATTGCTCCTCACTATTCATTTAGATAATTCTGTCTCATGGAATCAGAAAGGCTGTCAGCTTCAAAAAAAGACCATCAAAAATAAAATAAAATAAAATAAAAACCAAAAGAACAGCTAGGGGGCTGGGAGATAGCACAGACAGAGGTATGTTGTTTGCCTCGCATGTGGCTGACCCAGGACGAACTGAGCCAGGGATTTGATCCCCAGAATCCCATATGGTTCCCCAAGCCAGGAGCAATTTCCAAGTGCATAACCAGGAGTAACCCCTGAGCATCACTAAGAGTGGTTCAAAAAAAAAACACAACAACAACAACAACAACAACAAAAATAGACCAGCTTGTTGCTGGAGACCATAGAAGTACTCGGGTCCAGACCCACATTAGGGTCACAACCTCCACTGGCTTTGTGCAAGTCAGACAATGCAAATGGACAGATCAGATCAGAGAAAGCCCAGGGCCAGAATGATGGGACAGAAAGTCAAGCTCTGACTTGCCTGGCATATGGCCCATCATGGTTAGAATCCCTGGTACAGAATATGATCCTCTAAGCACCACCAAGGGTCACTCCTGAGTAATAGCCCTCCTGAATGTGCCTCAAAATGATGTGCAAACCAGTTGAACCAAGATATGGTGGGTCTTCAAGGACTGGCATCAGTCACAAGCTGAGGTAAGTAAACTCTTTTCAGGGAAAGGGACCTGCATGGGGAGAAAAGACATGTGGAAGCTTCTAGAAGAGAGGAGAAAGGATGTTGGACAGTGCAAGAGGTCAGGAGAACCATGAGAAATGTCTGGTGGAAGAAGGGGGCTTCCCAACAGATGAGAGAGGGCAGCAGAGAGAGAGGCTGAGGGAGAGACCGGGTGTGAGAGAGGAAGAGAAAGATAGGCAAGTGGGGGTAGGAGAGAGGGTGGGACACAGATATGGAAGGAAGATGGTGAGCAAAGTTGTCTTTGACTATTCAGCTCCCTGGCTCCTTGATGCATCAGGAATATGCACATTTGGGACATTAACCTTTTTCCTGGATGCCTGAGGAACAGTTCTCAGCACCCCATCCCCTGGGACTTGAATCCAGATGAGTGATGGCATATGTGAGGGGTGGATTAGGGCAAGTGTGAAGGGTGGGTGAGGAATTGTGAGAGACTGGGTTGAGAGGGCAGGTGAATGGGGTAATTGGGGGTAAGGAGGTAATGAAGAGAGTGAAGGGGTAAATAGGGGAGTTGGTGAGATTGGAGGTTGGGAGATGATTAGGTATGAGGTGTGATAAGAAGGTGAATTAGGGCCTAGAGAGATAGCACAGCGGGGCGTTTGCCTTGCAAGCAGCTGATCCAGGACCAAAGGTGGTTGGTTCGAATCCTGTTGTCCCATATGATCCCCGGTGCCTGCCAGGAGCTATTTCTGAGCAAATAGCCAGGAGTAACCCCTGAGCAACAGTGGGTGTGGCCCAAACACCAAATAAATAAATAAATAAATAAATAAATAAATAAATAAATAAATAAGGTGAATTAGGGAGACTTTAGGATGTACATCCAAGGGGTAAAAGGTGGATGAGGGAGGTGAGGAGGATCTGGTGAGGGGAGGCAGGAGGGAGGGGAAGGGAAGGAGAAAGTTGGATGTGTGAGGGGATGATGAGAGTGTGCGTGCAGAGGGAGGACAGTGGTTTGGTATCTTCCTGGCTTGACTTGTTTGTCCCCACATCTTCCTTAGGCCACAATTTTTCATTCCACTTCTTCTTCTAGGACACATATGCCTCTCTCTTACTCAGGGAATTCCCCAATATTCCATCCTTAGGCCAGGCCCTGCCACATGGGGCACCGCCCCACTCTTCTATGTGTTCACACAATTAGGGCTTTCTCAAGGCCCCCTCAGATACCTGTCCTCACCCTTTTTTGTCTTTCAGGCTAGAATTAGGGCCTCTCCTATGCTGCATGGAGAGTGGGGATCACCATGGCTGGGCCCAGCAGGAAGAGCTAGGGGGGTGGGAAGCACAAGTCCCCCTAGGCTTGTCAGAAGCTCCACAGATGTTCTGGGTCTCAGGAAGGGAGCATCAGTGCTGAGTGAGGCAGCATCCTGAACTTCCTCTTCCATGGCATTGCAGCTTCATCCCTCCTCCACCCCTCTACCCAGTCTCTTTATGTGATTCCAGAATCAACCCAACCCTCCAGTTCTGAAACAGGCCTATCCTCTGCCCTCTTCATGGTACTGTGGACACCATGCTGTAGCTATGCTTCATGATGCTATGGATACTCTACTCTCCTTACCTACCCTCTTCTCTTGCTCTTTCTTCCCTTCCTCTCCTTTCTCCTCACCTCTCCCCTCTTTCCTTCCTTCTTTTCTCCACCCCTCTTCTCTCCTTCTCTCTCTTCTCTCTCCAGCTATAGCCTGCCTTCCCCAGTATCCCTTTAGCAGCTGAGCAGCATGATTCCTTCCTCTGTGGCCCCTCCATACTCTCCTTATCAGTGACTAATATATAAACAGGTGTCCCCCTATATGAAGCTTCCACTAGTGCTGACAAGACCCTATTAGCACTTTTTATCCCTTCTTCTCTTATGGTGTTATTTTGTGATGCTGGGCATGGAACTCAGGACCGCACATGTACTCAGTGCTCGAGAACTGAGTCACACCCCAACCAAGACAGCAGCTGGTTTCCCTACAGGTTCAAAGTGCCCTATTGGGCTTACTTGGGCCATGTCTCTCACCCCTTGGGTCATTCACTAAAATTTTCCAGGGATGTCCAGGAGGCTGCAGGCCAAGCTGTGCTGCCAACTAACAGTGCATTCTGCCCAGGTTGGGCTCCATGGGGCAGCCAGGAGAAAAGGCCATTCTCCTCCCACGCTGTATCAACTCATCAAGGTACAAGTATTGGGTGATCTCATGCGTAAAGAACAGCCATAGCTGCCCTCACCACTTCCTCCATGCAGAATCACCTGTGGAGACAGACATGCAGACAGAACAGCCCTTCCTGAGTGCAGCTGACAGGCTGAGACAATGAGGTCAGGCCCTGGTGTAAAGCTGGGGACTGGCCGCCATAACCCACAGGACAAGGCAGCAAGGTTGGAGTTCCCAGAAAGGTCTATGAGGACAAGAGGACACAGCAAGGGTCAGAGGAGGGAGATGGATGGGCTTGGCTGGACTGAGGCCATCCAGGATGGATGAATGGTGCTGAGGTTTGTTTACTGGCAGCCCCCAACCCATCGCCAGCCAGGGAGAGGAATGGCGCTGGCACATCAGAGGGCTCTTAGGGAAGCTCATGGAAATGATTTAGATGGGAATGAATCAGCTCTGTATGGATTAAGTGTCCCCGCAAATCCCAAGATTGTACAGATGGGACAAGGGCACCAAAGGGAGGGGAGAGCACATGGTGCTGGTGGGGAGCCCAGGGAGGGCAGCTGGGGGCTGAGGACCCCATCAGACTCAGGCACCACCCTCCAGGAATCTTTTTTCTTTTGCCACTCTCCAGCAAGGGTTCAGGCATCAGGAAAGCACCTGTGGAAATTCTTTTTTTGTTTGTTTTCTTTTATTTTGGGGGGGCACATCTGGCGATGCTCAGGGGTTATTCCTGGCTCTGCACTCAGAAATAACTCCTGGCAGGCTCAGGGACCATATAGAATCTGGGATTCGAACCTGGATCTGTCCTGGGTTGGCCGTGTGCAAGGCAAATGTCCTACCACTGTGCTATGGGGAAATCCTTAGTGAGGGAGTCTCAGAATGTGCCTCTTGCCTCTGACTCACTCTTACCCTGCTCGGGTCTCGCACAGCTTCTAGCATGTTTCTCTGATCCTCACCTGTCTGCTCTGCACTGGGTATCACCACCTCATCTCCCTGCAAATGGCCCAAGCCCTGGTGCCATGAGACAGTGCATGTTCCCCCACCCGCCACCTAGGCAGTCTTCTGGAAAGTGACTGTCGGGCTGCGGAGTCCCTTCTCTTCCTCCTATCCTGCCTGCCCCCACCCCGTGCCCCCTTATGCCCATAGCAGAGGTAGTCTGGGTGGGGAGCACTGCTTAGGGATGAGAGAAGTACAACAGACTGGGGATCCTGGGGTCCTCTGCCAGCCTTGGGGTATTGGAGACACCAACTCCTTGCGGGCCCTCGCTGCCCCGATGGAGCGGCCAGCAGTCACTGTGCTGACGAAGTCCACTGCCACGTGGACGACCTGGATCCGAGCACGGGTAGTCATATATGACACGCGGTTGAAATATCACAGCTGCTCTCCCCCCACCCCCACTGGTGATCTATGGGCTGTGTGCCCTGTAAAAATTATTTATCGGGGCCTCAGAGTGTCCTGATTTAGTGCGGCTGCCTCTGGGGCCGAAGGGCCTGCCTGTCCGCTGGAGCCCAAGCGTTAAACGACGCTAAAAAGTTAAATGGCCAACCATTGGGGGCTCACTTGAGGAGGCTCCATAAAGCTGTCGGAGCCACTTAAATCAGGAGCAAGGATTCCCCGGGACATCTTCTCACCATATGCTGCAAGCCAAAGGGACTCTCAAGGAGCCCAGGCTGGCCAGAGCCCCGCAGTTCACGTGAGGCAAGTGCCAGGGAAGGGCCAGGAAAGGAGTAGAGGAGGTCAAGGCGAAACCAGCCCACTCCTCCATCCACCGGCACCAAGACCGTCCAGCAGTGCTCGTTACAGTAGAGGCAACTGAATCCAGCATGACCCCCAGCTCGGCATGGTTGTTTTGTGTTCATGTTTGTGTGTAAGTTCATGATGGTGTGACCTTCTGTGACTGTGAGAGAGTGACTTTGACATTATATGTTCTGTGTTTTTGAGTGTATGTGTCTGAATGTGAGTGTAGGTAAGTCTGTGTGAGTCTGTAAGTCTGTTTGAGTATGTTTTAGTAAATATGTGAGTAAATTGCGAAGTTTAAGTGTATGTATGTATGAGAGCGTGAGTATATATGTTTGAGCATGTTAAAAGCATGTGTGAGTGTTTGTGATCATGTGTGCAAATGTGTGAGTATGCGATTGTAGTGCTGGGGCTTTACATACATAAGGCATGTGCTCTGTCCAAGTCACAGTTTAGCTCTTGGCTTGGTGCATTTTGAGGCCTGTTCCACATGGGATACTTGACTCTCTCTTAGCTTGCCCACCCATGCCATGATCATATTACTGACATCAGGCCTTATACAAAACTGCTGTATGCAGAGGATGTCAGTGTCAGGCAGACCCCACAGCTGGAGCCCTTTCCACACATCAGAATAGAACCCCTGGCAGGGATGAATGTTCAAAAGGCTGCATTCCCAGGTTTGATACCCAGCTCTGAGTGGTTTCCCCCAGCTCCACCAGAAGAGATCCCCCCGGGGCTAGAGAGATAGCACAGCAGTAGGGTATTTGCCTTGCACGTGGCCAATCCAGAACAGATGGTGGTTCAATTCCCGGCATCCCATATCATCTTCCAAGCCTGCCAGGCGCGATTTCTGAGTGCATAGCCAGGAGTAATCCCTGAGCACTGCCGAAAAAAAGAGAGATCCCCTCCACAAGCAATGCTCCCCCAGGAGAACCTTCCCTGACTACAGTGGTTGGGTGTAACTCAAAAAAGCCAAAACAAAGAAACAAACAAAACCCTAACCCAACATTAATAAACTGCACGGAGAACAGGAAAGATATTGGGGGCTTATATCCTGATATGGGGGTGCTATAGGCCTCTTACCTGGGATACTTTATCGGAGTCCTTCCCTGAGGTGCTTCTTCAGACTCATCCCACTCACTGCACCTCACTAGTTTCCTAGAGAAGTGGAAGATACTTCACAGTGGAAGGGACTGGGGGTGCCCAGGAAGCACAACCTGGGGGCCACATTCACAGCCCCTGACCACTCCTATCAAATCCTTCTGGTGACCCCTTCCTTCCCCAACACATGCACACTTCCTCCCACAGGACTGCCAGCCCCCTGACCCTATTGACCCTAAACTCTTCCTCCCACAGCAGGCTCTGAGGACCATGGTCAGCATTTACCTTGCATGTTTAAGTCCTGAGTCCAAATCCCAGCATCCCAGACTCCCACTGCCATCCCTGCACCTCTCCGGCACCTGACCCCATCATGACCCCTACTCCAATCTTCCTTTCTCCCAAAATCCCTTGAACCCCTGATTCTCTGTATAGCTCCTGGTTCACCCACATTTTCTCTCCTGTCTGGTGTCCCCCAGTTCCTGGATACCCCTTTCTCCTGTGATTTCCCCCAGCCCCTCCTCTCTCCTCTGGTCTCCTTTCACCCTCTTCTGGCCCCCACCCACTATCCTGCACTTTGTCCTATCTTGTGACAAACCAGACAGACAGTAGGAGGCCACCTCTCCACCCCACACCTCCCCTTTCCATGTGGCCCCCACCCCCAACCCCACTTTTCTTTAAGTTTCCAAATCAACCTTCCTCCAATAATAATGATAAAGCAGGAAGCTGGGCCGGAGGACAGTGCAAATTTTTCTTCTTGACACGGAGTTTCCGATTAAAGGCAAAGGGACATAAATCCTGCTGCGTAATTGCTGTGCTTGGGCTCTGCGCCCCTCAGAAGGAAGCTCCGATCCCCCTGCCCCTGGCCCTGGGGGCCCCCACATGCACTCCTGAGGAGGGCATGGTCCCCAGATCTAGGGTGATGGAGGAAAGGAAGGGACAGGTCAGTGGTGGGGAGAGGCTGGTCCACCAGCATTTCCTTTCTGGGGCTTCTATCCCAGAATGACAGTATGGCCCACAGCCCCCACCCCCAGCATCCCTTAACCCCCTCACCTGAGGACATGCTTTGCAACTTAGCAACGTTTTCTGCATTCATTTTCTTCATAGGTTATTGTGAGGACATGGGGAATCAGCTAAGAAAACCCAGACGCCAGAGAGGCCTGAGAAACCAGCCAGTGCTAGTCCCCCTGGTCAGGAAAATTGAGGCTGGGGTTTGGGGGCAGTGAGTGGCAGAGCCAGAACTGGCCCTGTGCATCTCTTGACTTCTCAACGGTAGGGAGGGACTGAGCTTGTTTCACTCTATGAAGTCCTGACCCAAGTCTCCCTTGCACTTCTCCCACCAGAGAACATTCTAGTCTTATCCCTGCTCCAAATTTCAGGAAGAACAAGCTCAAAGTGTGGGAGAATTATTCAAGGGTGAGGGCCAAGGTCAGCGACTAAATGCCTAAAGCTTCTCTGCTTGGTCATGTGTGCATGTGTATGGCGCTGGGGATCAGACCTAGGGCCTCACACATGCAAGGCATAGGCTACACCATTAAAAGCAAGATGTCATGATGCAGGGGTCATGATGGGGTCAGGTGCTGGAGGTATACAGGGGTAGCAGTGGGGGACAGCCAGAGAGGACATTAAATGCAGGCTCCACATCCCTGAATCCCCACCACCACCACCTGACTACCCACACACTCATTCTCATTCTCCTCAATAATGTGCACCCAGAGACTCTAACCTCTGACCATCCTCCAGGTTGAGCCCTCAGCCTGGCCCACAGCCTGAAGAGTGGCCTCAGCTGGGGATGTGGCATTATGTGTGACACACACAATCAAACATATATAAATCACAAATTAAAAATAGTCCTCTCAGGGGCCAAAGAGATAGCATGGAGGTAGGGTGTTTGCCTTGCATGCAGAAGGACGGTGGTTCGAATCCCGGCATCCCATATGGTCCCCCGAGCCTGCCAGGGGCGATTTCTGAGCGTAGAGCCAGGAGTAACCCCTGAGTGCTGCCGGGGGTGACCCAAAAACAAAACAAAACAAAACAAATATCGCCCTCTCAGAGGTCAGAGATAGTACAGGGTTTAAGGTTCTCTCCTGACATGCTGCTGACCTGAACGCACATAGCACCCTGAGCACCACCAGGGGTCACTACTGAGCACAGAGCCATGAATAGAGCCTGAGCACAGCGGGGTGTGACCCCAAACCCAAAAACTTCAGTAGTGGTGGTGGTAGTGGTAGGAAGAGGAGAAAGATAAAGAGGAGGAAGTGGAGGAGGAGAAAGAAAAAGAGGATGAGGAAGAGGAAAAGGAGCCCTCTCTTCCAGGACAGCCACAGGACCCTCCTTCCTCATTTTTTTTTTGTTTGTTTTTTTTGTTTTTCAGGCCACACCCGTTTGATGCTCAGGGGTTACTCCTGGCTAAGCACTCAGAAATTGCCCCTGGCTTGGGGGGACCATATGGGGCGCCAGGGGATCGAACCGTGGTCCTTCCTTGGCTAGTGCTTACAAGCAGACACCTTACCTCTAGTGCCACCTCGCCGGCCCCTCCTTCCTCATTTTCAGTCCTGTTGCCCAGTCTTCTCCAGGAAGCCCTCCTATTCTGAACCTTTGGATTCTGCTTTTCTCTTTAAAAAAGTGTTTTAATTCATTTATTTCGGTTATAGGCCACACCCGGTTGGTGCTCAAAGACTACTCCTGGCTCTTCGGTCAGAAATTACTTCTGGCAGGCTTTGGGGACCATATGGGATGCTAGAGATTGAACCCAGGCCCATCCCAGGTCAGCAGTGTACAAGGCAAATGCCCTACCACTGTGCTATCTCTCTGGCCCCATGCTTTTCTCTGTTTCTTCCTGAACTGAACCACCCTTTCCAGATTCCCTCAGTCAGCACCTGGGTGGGCCTCTTTCCTCAGACAGTGGGTAACTTTCTCCATCTGAACTACCCTTTCTCTGCCCTCCCACCATCATTTCCTCTCACACCAAACTTGTGCTAGACCCAGGTGCCCTGATGGCTCCATGCCCCACAATTTTGTCTCCTCACCACCAGTGAAAATCACTCTTTCCTTCTTTTTCTTTCTTTTTTTCCTTCTTTTTTCTAATGCTCTCATTCTGTCTCTTCCCCTACTTATTTTTTCTCTTCCTCTACTTTCCTCTTTCTTTTAGTTCTTTATTTTGTGTTTGAGCCACACTCAGCTTTGCTCAGGGCTCACTCCAACTCTGTGTGCTCAGGAATCACTCCTGGTGGGGCTCAGGGAACCATATGGGGCCACATGGGGTAACTGGGATCAAACCCAGGTAGGCTACATGCAAGGCAAACTCCATAACAAGTGTACTATCTCTCTGGCCCCCTTTTCATCTTTTTTTTTTTTTTTTTTTTTTTTTTTGCCAAACCTGATGGTGTTCAGTGTAAGCCTGGATCAGCTACATATAAGCCTTACCCACTGTACTATCTCTTCAGTTCCTATACAGGGCTAGTCTGAAAAGCTTGTGCTTCTGCTTGGGCCAGTGAACTGGGAAGTTTGGGGCAGCGGTGAGAGCACAGAAGTGGCTCAGATGCCAGAAAAAGGGTATCATCTGAGACCCTATCCACCCCTTCTTGATATTCAGATCCCTAACACTGACATCCTAGGTCAGCCTGAGCCCTGGAGTGGGAGCAGAGTCCCTGAGGGAGAAGGGCCGGTGACTGGTTGGCAGCAGGCTGGTCCTCCTGGATGACATTGCCTGTCCACATTCTTCCCTGAACTCCCACATGGTGCTGTTGAGGCTGGGAATTAAGAGGGAGTAGATCTTTTTTAGCCCTGGAAGGCCAGACCCTCCTTTGAATCTAAGCATATAGAGAGAGACTTATTCTTGCATCTTTTCGGTTTTTGTTTGGGGTTTGTTATTGTGTTTGGTTTTGGGGTCCCACATGATGGTACTCAGGGCTTACTCTTGGCTCTGTGCTCAAAGATCACTCTTTGTGGACTCAGGAGACTATATGGAATACTATGGATTGAATTTGGGTTGGCTGCATGCAAGGCAAGTGCTCTACCCACTATAACTATACTAACTCTTTAGCCTTTCTTCTTGCAATGTAATGACAGAAAATGCCTCAGAGGTTGGAAAGATGTTGGAATGGAGGCTGCCAACAGGAACAAATTGAGTTATTTCAAAGGTGTGCAAGGATGAAGGTAAGCACTGCCACGGGGTAGAAAAAGAAGGCAACTATTCTGTGTCCAACATTCACATTGCGAACATCTGCAAGGACAGCCCAGGCCATGTATAGCATCTGCTCTCCCCAAGATAATAGGGAGTCAGGGATGGCAGCTGGAGAGGCACCCCCAAAACTCAGCTCTTTCCACCCAAGTACCAGCATCAGTAGTGCTGTTCGCCAAGCCCCTGAGAAGGCGCTGCCTTCATGCCTCTCAAACTCAAGGAAATCCTCTGCTCTTAAGCCTACTTTCCTTCTCCCTTAGACTTCCATTCCCTAACTCAGCCTTTGCTCAAGTCCTTGCAACCCAAATATCCAATGGTCTCCCTTCTGATATGCTTTGGAGCATCTCCTGAGCATCCACAGGAAGGCCCGGGATAATGCTATTTTACACATTTCCTGGGCTTTCAGCTCTGCTTTTCTGCCTGTTGCCAGGAAATGTGTGAGCAGGAGGCCAGGCCTGAGGTGCTCAGTCCTAAGCAGCATCTGCTGGAAGCTGCATCATTCAACCGCCCAGGGGTGGAGATGGGGCAGGGGGAGGGGAATGAAAAACACCCACAGCCCATTAACCTACTTTTGCAACTTCATTAAAATAGACTCTCCGACACGTCGCCATAAATTGTCGTCTGAGGAGGATGCCAAAGCCAACCTCTGGTTTTAGCTGTGAAGCCTCTCAGGGCAGGAATAACCAATGTGGAGAGGACACTTTAAGGGAGTCCTGAGGATGGAAGCCACAGGCTGGGCCTGTAGATCCCTGTAGAGGGCTTGTGCTATCTGTAGAAGGGTCTTCTAGGAACACAGAGGGCAAGCCACTGAAAAGGAAATAAAAAGGAAGAGGGGGATCTGCCACAGAGGTAAGCAGGGAAGAGGCGCAGGGAGAGGGGGGTATGGCTCGAGCAGGAAGGAAACTGGTGGAGGGAAATGTGCACTAGTGAAGGGTGTGGTACATTGTATAACTGGAATTCAGTCATGAACAACTTTGTAACTGTGTATTTCACAGTGATTCAGTTAAATAATTTATTTAAAAATAAGTATTTTCACCCAATATATCCCTTCTAGTTCCTAGTTTATTGGTAGACCCATAGTTACTTCTTTATGTTATTATTTTAGAACCAGAATCCCAGTTGGGGCCAGAGATATAGTACAGTGGTTAAGGAGCTGGCTTTCACACAGCTGACCTGGGTCCTATTCCCTGCACCACATATAGTCTCCCAAGCCTTCCAGAAGTGATTCCTGAATGCAGAGCCAGGAGTAAGCCTTGAGTACAAAAAGATGTGGCCCAAAACCAAACAATAATTTTTGTTTTGTTTTGGTTTGGTTTTGGGTCTGGTGGCACTCAGGAATTACTTCTGGCTCTGTGCTCAGAAATCACTGTTGGCAGGCTCAGGGGACCAGATGGAATGCTGGGGACTGAACACAGGTTGACTGTATGTAAGACAAATGCTCTACCCGCTGTGCTATCACTCCAGCTCTCTCTCTCTCTCTCTGTCTCTGTCTCTCTGTCTCTGTATGTCTCTGCCTCTGTCTCTGTCTCTCTCTGCCTCTCTCTGTCTCTCTCTGTCTCTCTCTGTCTCTCTGTCTCTCTCTGCCTCTCTCTGTCTCTCTCTCTGTCTCTCTCTGTCTCTCTGTCTCTCTCTGTCTCTCTGTCTCTCTGTCTCTCTGTCTCTCTCTCTCTCTCTCTTTCACTCTCGCACCTGCAAGAGTAATCCCTGAACATAGAGCCAGAGATAAGGTCAAAGCACATCCAAGTGTGACCCAAACACAAAAGACAAGAAATTAGGGAAAAAAATGTATTAAAGGTGAAGGTAGAGGTCTGGAATGAGCTTCACTTCTGACCTTTGCTTTAGATGAGAAACTGAATATGTAGACCCAAGGCCAGACCATTAGGAAGACACTGACCCAGAAAGTGCAAGGATCTTAAAGCTGTCCTGGGAGTGCAGGGAGGGTCTGATAGAAACTTTCTGGGATGAGATGGTTTATTGGCACAAAATGGGTAAGGCCCTCAGGAAGGACCCTGGAGAGCAGCTGGTCTCCCAAGCCCAGGCAGCTCTGTCTCCACCATTTGTGCCGGCCTCTGGCCCTCCATACTCTCCAGTCTTGAGTCACCACAATTCCCATCATAGCTACACCCCCAGAAAACATGACCATAAAACAGACATTTGCTTAATTTGCACTTGAAGGGGCAATTTAGTTCAGGCTGTTTGCAAGCTGTCGGTATTCTTTACGAGACTCTATCATGTTTTCCAAAAATGCTCCCCCAAAGCAGATCCCAGGGTCAAAGTTCATATATAACTAGTTAGATAAAGGAAGTTGGAATGAGTCTTAAAGATGTAGAAAGTGTAAGATATATATTTATAGATTATAGATACAATTTTGTATGTTTACATTTCATATGGATGTGCCATATTACATTATATTTTTTCCTATTTTATATTCATAATTTTGTTTGGTTTGGGAACCACATCCAGCGACTGATGCTCAAGGCTTACTCCTGTGCTCAAGGGTCATTCCTGGAAGTACTGGGGTACCTGGAAGTGCTAGGGATCAGACTGGAATTGGTTACATGCCAGGCAAGCACATAACCTCTGTATTATCTCTCTGGATCTTCTATTCATTAATTTAAAATAATATTTAAAAGGGTCACAGAGATAGTACAGTGGTTAGGGTGTTTGATTTGCATGCAGCCAACCCAGGTTCAGTCCCCAGCACTTCATATGGTACTGCAAGCCCAGTCAGGAGTAATTCCTGAGTGCAGAGCTAGAAGTAACCCCTGAGCATTCCCAAATGTGGTACAAAAACAAAACTAATAAAAGGGCCCGGAGAGATAGCACAGCGGCCTTTGCCTTGCAAGCAGCCAATCCAGGACCAAAGGTGGTTGGTTCGAATCCCGGTGTCCCATATGGTTGTCCCACCCCCACACCCCACCCCCGTGCCTGCCAGGAGCTATTTCTTTTTTTCTTTTTTTTTTTTTTTTTTTGGTTTTTGGGCCACACCCGGCGATGCTCAGGGGTTACTCCTGGCTGTCTGCTCAGAAATAGCTCCTGGCAGGCACAGGGGACCATATGGGACACCGAGATTCGAACCAACCACCTTTGGTCCTGGATCGGCTGCTTGCAAGGCAAACACCGCTGTACTATCTCTCCAGGCCCTGCCAGGAGCTATTTCTGAGCAGACAGCCAGGAGTAACCCCTGAGCACCGCTGGGTGTGGCCCAAAACCCCAAAAAAAAAAAAAAAAAAAACCTAATAAAAATTAAAATATATAAAACCAGATCAACACTAATATTAATATTATTAATACTTACATTAATACTGTTGATTTTTACCAATATTGTTTTGTATTAATATAATAAATATTAATATTGCTAATAACATTTAAAATCAGATCAAGAATGTCTGAGAAATTGAACTCAGGGGGAAACTAGAGGCTAGGCCAGTGGTAATTAGAGGCAAGAACTATGGGACTTTACCCAATCCTCTTCCTTCTCTGGGCCTCTTGGAATCAGAAGCCAGACCTTGCCATAAAAAGAATTATGGGGGGGCTGGAGAGATAGCATGGAGGTAAGGCGTTTGCCTTTCATGCAGAAGGTCATCGGTTCGAATCCCGGCGTCCCATATGGTCCCCCGTGCCTGCCAGGAACAATTTCTGAGCCTGGAGCCAGGAATAATCTCTGAGCACTGCCGGGTGTGACCCAAAAACCACAAAAAAAAAAAAAAAAAAAAAAAAAGAATTATGGGCCAGCATGAGGCTCTATGATAGATAAAGATACAATTTTATGTGCTATATTTTTAGACACATAGATACATTTTATATGTTCACATCTCAGTCACAGAGACTATGACTTGCCTGTAAGAAGCTTAGGTTTCAGCTCCAACTCTGCCATCACCTGCCCACATGGTAATCAAGCAACAATATCAACAATGACCCAGATGTTGGTCTTCACAGTCAAGCCCTTGAGACTGAACTGTTCACGGTTCCTCTAGGCCTCAGTCCACCTAAAGAAACACTATCTCCGTCTCACTTTCCCTTTTGGTAACCCCCTACTCCTTGTCTGCAAGATCCTTTTTCCCTAGGAGAAAGTATTACATCTAACTTGATGGCCCAGCTTCTCCAAGGAGGGGAAAAGTCACCGACCCACCTTCTAAAGCTGGGCTTGGTTCCTCTCCCTCAATTTTCCCACAGTCCCTCCTCTTCCCCCTCAAGAGCTCTGGGCTTTGAGGCGTCAGTCAGAATAAACCTCCTATAAACAGAGCTGCTCACAAGTGTGGGCGCTCCATGGTCCTTGGAGATCACAGAGTGGGAGAGCCTGAGAAGCCAGAGACCCACATCTCTGAACCAACTCCAGGTTCTTTAAGCTGCCAAAAAAAAGTTTCTGCCTCCCTGGCCATGTGTGTTCAGGGGTGGTGGGAGAGACAGGGGTTGGGGTTTGCACTCTGGAGCCTTCATGTAACCAACCATCTCCAGGGAGTGACATGGGATGTGAAGGTAGGTCAGAGGCTGTCATGCTAGTCAGGGCCCTTTCCTCCCCCTTTCTCACACGGCTGAGGAATTTTCCAGGCCTCAGTGTTCCCAGGGAAGGATGATGAGGCAAAGGGGACATATCTTTGGCTGGGAGAGAGCCCCAGAGGTCAAGGCCAGTACAGGGCAGGATGTCCTGAGGCGGAGGAGTTGAGAAGATGGGAACCTGGGCTGGTGGGAAATCCCGCGATCCTGTGGAGGGAACACACAAGGGGGCTCTGAAGCTGATTCCTAGCAAGTTATGTGCCAGGGACCCTGATAAAGCTTGCGCCAATCCATAGAGCTAATTTGAGGGAAAGTGAGTGGGTTCTCTCAAGCAATAACCAAGGAGATAATAGGAACAGTTTAGGGAGCTGGGATAGGTAGGTAGGGCACTTGTCTTGCACATGGCTGACCCAGCTTCCACCCTCAACACTGTTTATGGTCTTCCAATCCCCACCAGGAGTGATCAATGACCACAGGGAGTAATCCCCAAGAACCACCAGCTGTGACTCCCCAAACAAAAAAGAAACAAAAAGAGGGTCCGGAGTGGTGGTGCAGGGTATAAGGCATATGCCTTGTGCACACTGGCCCAGGATGGACAGCTGTTTGATTGCCTGGTGTCCCATATGGCCCCCCAAGCCAGGGGCAATTTGAGTGTATATCCAGGAGTAACCCCTTGAGTGTCACCAGGTGTGGTGCAAAAACCAAAAGAAAAAGAAAAGAAAGAAGGAAGGAAGGAAGGAAGGAAGGAAGGAAGGAAGGAAGGAAGGAAGGAAGGAAGGAAGGAAGGAAGGAAGGAAGGAAGGAAGGAAGGAAGGAGGGAGGGAGGGAGGGAGGAAGGAAGGAAGGAAGGGAGGGAGGGAGGGAGGGAGGGAGGGAGGGAGGGAGGAAAGAAAGAAAAGAAAGAAAGAAAGAAAGAAAGAAAGAAAGAAAGAAAGAAAGAAAGAAAGAAAGAAAGAAAGAAAGAAAGAAAGAAAGAAAGAAAGAAAGAAAGAAAGAAAGAAAGAAAGAAGAGAGAGAGAGAGAGAGAGAGAGAGAAGGAGAGAAGGAAGGAAGAAGGAAAGAAAGAGAAAGAAAGAAAGAAAGAAAGAAAGAAAGAAAGAAAGAAAGAAAGAAAGAAAGAAAGAAAGAAAGAAAGAAAGAAAGAAAGAAAGAAAGAGAAAGAAGAAAGAAAGAAAGAAAGAAAGAAAGGAAAGAAGAAAGAAGAAGGAAGGAAGAAAGAGAAAGAAGAAAGATAGAAAGAAAGAAAGAAGAAAGAAAGAAAGAAAGAAAGAAAGAAAGAAAGAAGAAAGAAAGAAACAAACCAAGAAAGAAAGAAAGAAAGAAAGAAAGAAAGAAAGAAAGAAAGAAAGAAAGAAAGAAAGAAAGAAAGAAAGAAAGAAAGAAAGAAAGAAAGAAAGAGAACAGACAGACCAAGAGAGAGCTCAGGAGTTAAAGAATTGCTTTGCATACAGCCTACCCAGGTTTGATTCCCAGCACCACATATGGACCTCCAAGCACTGCCAGGAGTGATCCCTGAGCATAGAACCAGAATAAGTTCTGAAAATCACCATGTGTAGCCAAAATACATAAATAAATAAATAAATAAATAAATAAATAAATAAATAAATAAATAAAAATTTAGAAACAAAACTTAGATTACCAAACAGCAAAGGAGGGTGAAAAGAATGAAGTGGTTGATGGAAATAAAGCATAATTTTATACACCAATTTCACCAATGTAACTGTGACACTTAAATGTAATTTAAAAATTTTAATTATTAAAAATACAAGAAATGGGGCTGGAACAATAGCACAGTGGTAGGGTGCTTGCTTTACAAGTGGCTGACTCAGGAAGACTTGGGTTCAATCCCCAGCATACCGTATGGTCCTGGAGCCTGCCAGGAGAGATTTCTGAGTGCAGAGCCAGGAGTAACTCCTGAGCGCTGCCGGGTTGGCCCAAAAACTAACTAACTAACTAACTAAATAAATAAATAAATAAATAAATAAATAAATAAATAAATAAATAAATAAATAAATAAATAAATAAAAACACAAGAAATGTTTACTGAAACTTTAGAGCATAGCTTCTTAAACTATTTTTATTTTTTATTTTTTATTTTTTTTGTTTTGTTTTTGGGCCACACCCTGTGAGGCTCAGGGGTTACTTCCTGGCTATGCGCTCAGAAGTTGCTCCTGGCTTCTTGGGGGACCATATGGGACGCCGGGGAATCGAACCGCGGTTCGTCCTAGGTTAGCGCAGGCAAGGCAGGCACCTTACCTCCAGCGCCACTGCCCGGCCCCTTAAACTATTTTTAAATGTTTAAAGCTAGGTGCCTGCCTTGCCTGCGCTAGCCTAGGACGGACCGCGGTTCGATCCCCCGGCGTCCCATATGGTCCCCCAAGAAGCCAGGAGCAACTTCTGAGCGCATAGCCAGAAGTAACCCCTGAGCGTCACAGGGTGTGGCCCAAAAACCAAAAAAAAAATGTTTAAAGCTTTGGGGGTTTTTTTTGTTTTGTTTTTTTGGGGGGGTTTTTTGTTCGTTTTGGTTTTTGGGTCACAACTGGCAGTGCTCAGGGGTTACCCCTGGCTCTGTGCTCAGAAATCACTCCTGCCAGGCTCAGGGGACCATATGGGATGCCGGGATTCGAACCACCGACCTTCTGCATGCAAGGTAAATGCCTTACCTCCATGCTATCTCTCTGGCCCCTAAAGCTTTATTTTTAAAACTTAAAAAAAATTATAATTGATTTATTTTTGGTTTTCAGGTTAGATCTGTTGGTTGCAGAAGTTAGCTCTGCACTCAGAAATCACTCCTGGCAGGCTCAGGGGACAATATGGGATGCCAGGATTCAAACCACCATCTGTCCTGGATTGGCTGCGTGCAAGGCAGATACCCTATTGCTGTGCTATGTCTCCGGTCCCATGACCCTAATTTCTGTACTACACTCTGGTCCCAAACTTTGTTATTTTTAAAGTATTTAGGAACTAGATAGTATAAAGGTTAAGGCACTTGCCTTGTACATGGCAGTTGTTCAAGCATCACATATGGTCCCCTGAGTACCATCAAGAGTCACCCCTGAACAGAGTAAGCCCCAAAGTCAAAAAACAAAGAGAGAGAAAATAGGCAATCTAGAGGGAGGAAGGAAGCAGAAGAGAGCCTCTGGGAGACCCCATATAATCAAAGAGCATTTACTCTTGACAGAAGAATCTGGAATTTCAAGTAGGGATCCAGTGATTCCACACCAGAGAAGATCTAGATGCAAGGCTGGGAAGTCTGAATCATCCCCAGATACTAAGGAGTCATGAAAGGCTTCCTCCAGGCAGGCGGAACCCAGGCCAGAGATCCATTAAGATATTTTCCATAGGATCAACCCATTCTGAGGATGAATGGAGAGGGCCCGTGTAATGAGTACACACTGTCTGGGTGAGTCTGTGTGTGTGCATGCAGAGACTTGAGGGGGGGGGGCACAGAAGGGCAGAAAGGGCCTAATATAAGGCTCCTCTGCTTCCACAAACCTCCCCAGCCAGCTCAGCAGGAGAAAACAGAACTCCCACATCTCCTATCTCCTGGAAATCATCCTGAGTGGGCAAGTGCATGGCAGCCTGCACTTAAGAAAAAGCAGTCAAGGGCCAGATAGAGAACACAGTGGGTAGGGCATTTGCCTTGCACATAGTTGACCTGGATTCCATCCCTGGCATCCCATATGGTCATCTGAGCCTGCCAGGAGTAATTTCTGAGCACAGAGCCACGAGTAATCCCTGAGTACCACCAGGCATGGTCTGGAAAAAAAGAAAAGCAGCCATACATGGGGGAAGGAGGCAGGCGAGACTCCTCTTACCCAACTCGAGGACAAAGGAAGCTGGCAGGGAGAGCTGAGCACCCTCACAGCCTGGGCTCAGAAAGTTAGAGTCAAGTGGAGGATGCCCTGGAGTGAGGGTGGGAGTGGGTGAGTCACCCCTGGTGAGGTCAGTTCAATCAAGCAGCCCCAGGTAATGGGGAAGGGGAGGGTGCAATGCCCTGGAGAGATAGAAGTGGAGATGGGGTCTCATTCAGAGGAGGGGCCACAAAGAACCTGCCTGCCCCTTGACTCCCTGCCTCCTCTTTGCCTCCCCCAGTTTCAACAGTGCCTCACAATTGTTCCAGCCACACCACCCAACACACTGTCCAGAGGGTGGACTGGTGACCTGGATCTCTGCTCCATTCCCCAGCTTCCTGCTCACTCTGCCTGTTTTCCCGTGGCAAAAGCCATTAAGACTCCTAAGAATCCAGGGGTTCATAGGCTCTAGCAGCAAAGGAAATCTTGCTGAGGTTCCATTCCCTGCACATCTGGACGTTTGGAGTTGTGCCTTCCTGATGCCGCTCACCATGATTAGAGACCGCCTTCTCCAGTACCACTACAAGGCCACTGTGCCCCTCTATCAGGAAGCCATTCCCAGCACAACCTCTGCCCTGCTGCTACTGTCTGCAGCCCCCCAAACAAGGGCAGGGACTCTCCAGTGGCTTGCTGACAAGTCTCCCCATCCTGTTTGCTGCTCAAGTGTCTCTTCTCCACCTGGCAGGCAATTCCTAGTATTTAACCTGTCAGTGGGCAGGAAGGATTGGAGAAAGGTCAGTCATCCCTTCAAAGTCCTCTCTCAGCTGCCCAGGCCACGGTGTTAGTGCTCCCGAGCTCCCTGCCAACCTTCCAGCACAACCCTCCACTCCACACTCCAGGGTCGCCTGCACCGCCACCGCCACAACCCCGAGCCCCCAGCAGCTCAGGGGAGGCCTGTCTCCAGGCTGGACTCGAGCTTCGACAGCAGCCTAGCCCCAGCGGGCAAGCGGGAAGCCGCCGTATAGCCCAGCCCCCAGCCTCTCTGCTCGAGACGGAGGTAATTAGGAGCCATGCGGTCCCTGTCCCCCAACAGGTACAGCTGAGCAGCTGCATCCATCATTGGGGGGCAGCTGCCAGAGAACGGGAGGGTCACATGACCAGGCCGACCAACAGGAGGGCCCGGGGAGGCCTCGGGGCCCCCGATTGGCTGCTCTGCAGCCTGAATGAGGGCTGGAGGGGCTAACCTGAAAATGACCTTGTAGGGACTTTCGCCCCCAGCGTCTGCTGCTCCCTAGACTCCCTCCACCTTGCCCCTTCCTAACCTCCAGCCTCCCAGCCTCTGGCTTTGGCATTTTCTCTTCTACTTCAATGGCATTTATCTACAGTTGGGGGTTCCATTGACTTTTCCTTTTAAAAAATGGCTTGTGTGTTTAATAGATCTGAATAAGCATTGCGTGAAATGGTGTCTTTTTTTTTTCCTGAATGGAGAATACAGAGAGGAGAAATGCTGAAGTTGGGTTTTAGGGGGGGTCTCTGAGGCTGGAGGTTGTGTTCATACAGCTGCATTTTCTCTGATTGCAGCACAGGGACTGGGGTGCAAGCGAGAGTGTGAGGAGGGAACGTGTTTATATATATATATACATGTGTGTGTTGGCAGTCCAGGCAGGATGCACATGTGGATTCGGCCTGGTGTTTGATTGCACTAGGACCTCAGGCACAGAGGCACCTTTCCGTGTGCTCTGGTTCACATGCGCACATCAAGGGGGGTCCCCAATCCCAGGGGCTTGTCTATTCCTCACCCAGGCCCAGTCCACACCCAGAGCCACAGGTCAGGCAGCTGCCAGGCAGGAGAGAAGAAGGCTGAGAGAGAGAGGCCCGGAGCTTCACCCACACCTGTGAAGGTCCCTCATTATATATGCAAATGTCATCATTAGCGATGCAGAGCGCTTCCTTCCCCGGTTCCACTGCTGCAGCCATTGGTGTGTGGAAGTGCTGAGCAGAAGGAGACTGCAGCTGTGGGTGGAGGCAGGGCTGTCGTGGGGCTGGTGCCCTGCAGTCCTGGGGAAGTAAAGCCACTATCTGGGGAGCAGAATCCTCAATGCAACACAAAAAGCACTGGGCTAAGCCTGAGAACTCCCCTCCCCATAGGATTTGTCCTCAGAGTCCTTTGAGGGGAACTTCAGTCCCAATCTCTCCACTCAACAAGCCCAAAATCAGACCCCCTGTGGGGCTAGCAACTGGGATCAACAACTCTTGTCCTCACTCCACAAAGCCAGACTCCCTCCCATCTGCTTCCTCTCCAGCTCACACTTCTGCCACCCCATTCCCAGGTGAGGGGCATCTCATTGTGGTCTCTTCTAGCCACCTCACCATAGAGAAAGGCACTTGACCTTAATCGCCAGCCTATGAGCAACAGGGCCATGAGGGCCAGTCCTTCCTCTGTGTTGCATGCAGCCTCCCAGCCACCCACAGGCGCTGAACCCAGGGCTAAGCCCCAGCATCACACACGGACTCATCCTGCAGCAATCACCATCATCTCAAGGCACCCACTGAGAACAACTGGACCCAGACACAGCCCACACCCACGTGTCCCGCCCACCTTCCTTGTCCTTGAGCACTCCTGTCACCCTCTTTTGGGGACAGGGTTCACAGTGATCTCCCCTGCCCTGCCCCCACCTCTCCTTTCTTTTCCTCTCCCTCCCCCTGCTGCCCTCCTCCCTGGGCACCCGTTTGCAGGGTTATTTATAGAAGCAAGCGATAAATTCAGTGTGTTTCTCGGCGTGCAAAGCTATAAATAATGGCACAGATCATTAAACCCCGAGAGCAGGCCCAGCCGCCCCGCAAACAAGATGAAGTACAAACCACCACGTGAGCGGGAGAAAGGGAGGCACAGGGCAGAGCCCCAGACCCTGGGCTAGTGGGCTCCAGCCTGTACCCCAAAACTGAATCTCAAGGAACTGGGGCTCTGAAGAGCCTCAGTAGGCACAGAGGAGGAGACAGAACAGGGACTAATGAGCCAGGCTTCCCCCACATCTTTTCTCCCATCCTTGCACCTTTATCCACTTTTACCCCATCTTCCCTCGTGTTTTCTTTTCCCAAAAGAGAAATACACACTTTCCCTCCTTCTGCCCATTCACTTCCTCTCTCCTTTACCTCTTGCCCTTCCCCATTCCATCCATCTCTTTTTCCCAATCTTCCTTCCCCACCCCAATCCTCAGGAGGCCTGATCCCGCCCAGGAGTCCTCAGAGGCAGAAAGTCCCCTGTCAGCAGAACGTGCTGCTGCTGATTCAGTGTCTGTAATCTCCCAGGCGGAGGCGGCCGTGGCAGGGGGGCTGTAAGGGGGACAGGAAGACGGATGAGGAGCACTGAACAAAATGGCACAAACACCAGGCATGGCACCAGGCTGCACCGGGTTTCGAGGTGTGGAACCAGAGCCCTGAGCTTCAGCTCAACCCCAGGCAGCCATCGGTGGAGCAAAAGGCCTGGATGCCGAGAGGCTCCAGGAGCATCAGAGCTGCAAGGGAGCAGAGCAAGGGACAGTGGAGAGAGTGGCAGGAATCAGAGAGAAGCTAAAATGGGGCTCACTGATAGATGAGCCTATTCAGCATCACTCATGCTCCCAGCAGTCACCTCCTGGTCCTCTTTGGGCCACAGCATGAAAGGTTTGAAAGTCTTCACCACAACTTTCCTCCTTCACTTCTAGAAAGCACACTTTCAGGGTGCCTCTATCCTACTTTCTGGGGTTCCCTCCATCTCAGTCAGAGGTCTCTGACACTTGGCGCTCTTATCCCATCTACCCACAACCCCCTCCTAGCAGAAGTTTTTGCTACCTCCAGTTCAGAGTCTCTCTCAGGAAAGAACCCTCCATATGTGATGAAAGAAGTCTGGGGAAAGGCAGGCCAAGCAGGACTCTATGAAGTCTGATCAAAACCAGGGTCACCCTGAAGCTCCCATCCTCCAGCCCAGTCCAGAGATCAACTTCATGAGCAAGAAGACTCCACATGAAGTTGCCAGAGCCAAGGACCAGAAGATGTCAGGAAGGGGCAGTTTAACTTCTGAAAGTTGACGAGAGGGGCCAGAGTGAAAATACAGTGGTAGAGCATTTGCTTTGCATGGGGACAACCCAGGACAGACCCAGGTTCGATCCCTGGCATCCTCTGAGCCTTCCAGAAGCAACTTCTGAGCACATAACCAGGAGTAATCCCTGAGTGCTTCCAGGTGTGGCCCAAAAACCAAAATAAAATAAAATAGAAAGTTGAGGAGAAGCCCTAAGGAACTGAGTTAGGTGTTGTGGTTATAAGAGCTAAACATGGACCGGAACCCCTGAGAATCTCCAGTCCACAGGGCCCTGTGTCCCATATCCAGGCCAAAGCATCCTGCGCTCTGACTCACCACAGCGGCCCTTTGAAGCAGAGCGCAGTTACTTGCCCTCGGATTTATAGTAGGAGCCAGAACAGCAGCTAAATCCCCCAACCACTGAGGTAAATCAGCTGCTGCGATGGCCCGGAACGAGGAGCTGTCGGGCCAGAGTGGGCACAGCAGGGCTGGAGAAGAAAACACTTGTCCCTGCTCCCAGGGGTGCTGGGGGACAAGGGCACAGCAGCCAATAAATCCCTCAGGCCCAATTAGGGCTGGCAGCACACCCACCCGTCTAGAATTGAGAACTGCCAGATTGGTAGCGGTCACACCATCTCGGACAGTCACGGAAACAAGCTCAGTGATGGTGTGGATACTGAGAATGTTGCAAAGTAGCTGATCTAGCAACGATGAGGGTGAGACCCAAGCCAGGTCCCCTGGGGAAAGTAGGGGAAGCAGCACCACCATCAAGAGGGCAGATTCCCCAGAGCTGAAGTGCTTGGGTTCAATCCCAGCTCTGCCACTTCTGAGCTGTGAAATTGTGAAACCTACTTCCCCACACCTCAGTTTCTTCATCTGTGAAATGGGGAGACTAGGAGCTCCCTTGGACAGTCATAGTGAAGCTTAAACAAGATGTTGTGCATGAAGTGGAAGAGGCTCTCCAGGCCGGGTGAGAGGAGAGAAAGGTGGGGATGCACCACCCTTCAGAAGTAAAGAAAGGAACTCTTGGGATAGAGAGATAACTCATTGGATTGAGTGCATGCTTTGCATAGGAAAAATCTGGATTCCATCTGCAGCATCATACAGTTCCTGAAGAACCCCAGGAGGAGGGCTTGCTTGGCCTCCCTGACAGAGAAAATGAAAACAGTTTCTTCTGATAGTTAAGCACTCAGATGCTTTTGTCAGCTAGGCCCATGTTATTATTCTAACACTTGATAACTGACACTTCCTTCCAACATACAGTAAACTCCACAAAGCCTGCCAGTATTCATTTATAAAATGTGGATAAAAAGATTCACTTCATGGGGCTAGAGCAGTGGCGCAGCTGTAGGGTGCTTGCCTTGCGCTTGTGTGGTCTAGGACGGACCATGGTTCAATATCCTGGCATCCCATATGCCCCCCACCCCCCGAAGCCAGCAGAAAAAAAGAAAAAAGATTCACCTCATAGGGTTACTAAGAAGCTTATAGGCAATCAGACATACATGGTTTCAAGGGCCTCATCTGTAATAGGTGCTCACTAAATTTCACTCCTACTCTTCCTATCATTGCATCAGTGAACATAGGTACAGGTTCACAGTGGCCTCTTAATCCCAGGCTGATTCTGACAAAGGGTGCCAAAGAAAGAGAAGAAAGGGGGACAGATGAATCATGGAAGGAAAAGGAAGCCATGAAATGGAAAGGGAAGAGAGAAGCAAGCAGGTTGGGGGGAGGAGGAGAGTTAGGGGTTTTGGAGGCAGAGAAAACCAAAATGGTACAAAGAGAGCTAGGCTGAACCCCAGTGAGAGAGTGGGAATTCAGGGAAAGGAGACACAGAGAGAGAGAAAAACCAAGAAGAGGCCATGTTGAGAGACAAAGGAAAAGTAGTTGAAATGCATAGAAAAGGGCAAAGTCTCACTTCCAGGAGCTGCTTCACAACTTCCATTCTTCATTTTCAGCTTGGTTTCCCTCTGTCCTCACCCCTACACTCTCCTGTAAGCCCCCTCTTTCCTGGAGCTGCTGAGGAGCAGCAATGAGGAACCTGGACTAGGCTCAACAGGAAGTGAGAAGGGTAGAAAGAATATAATCCCCAAAGAAGTAAAAGAATTTAGGTCCCTCCTTTTAGCCACCCCTTGAATAGCAAGAAGCCCCAGTTTAGTGACCCAAAGAGCTATCAGGTTGGAATAATAACAGTAATGAGATATGAGCAGGTTGCAAGTTAGTATTTACACAAGCCTTTGTGATACCACCTTTTTAATATGTGTAAGAACTCTCCATGTTTTAGCATCAATTCAGTCAAATAGATGTAGCACTTACTCCCAGTGAAGAAGCACTTCCCCACACTGCAATCCACAGCCATAATCCTGGCCACAATCCCAGAGTGTCCATTTACAGATGCCAAATTGAGGCCTGCACCAATGGCCCCCAGCATGGACCTCTTCTCTGGTCTCTATTGTTTTTGCACAGTGGTAGGGCATTTGCCTTGTATGCAGCTGATCCAGGATGGACCTGGTTTGATCCCTGGCATCCCATACGGTCACCCAAGCCAGGAACAATTTCTGAGCACATAGCCAGGAGTAACCCCTGAGTGTCATCGCGTGTGGCCTCAAACCCAAAATAAATTAATTAATTAAATTAAATAAATAAAAGGTAGCAAACAAAATAAAATAGTATAAGAAGTGAGAGAAATATGATGTTATCTTCAGAGCTTCTGTTGCTACTCACTTTCTACCCACAAAAGCTGAGACATTCTATCATAGAAGTCACTGATATGACAGAACTATTAGAGGTAAAGCAGGGGTCTCAAACTCGCGGGTCTTGGGCCGTTTGCAGCCCTCCGTACAACGTTTTGTGGCCCGCAGCCAGCCTTCAAATATCGCAGTATTCGCGATATTCGCTTACCGAATAATCGCAATAAAAAATCCCATTAGTGGGGCTGGGCGGTGGCGCTAGACTCGCAGGGGTCCTCAAACTTTTTAAACAGGGGGCCAGTTCACTGTCCCTCAGACCATTGGAGGGTCTGACTATAGTAAAAACAAAACTTATGAATTCTTATGCACACTGCATATATCTTATTTTGCAATGAAGAAACAAAACAGATACAAATACAATATGTGGCCCGCGGGCCATAGTTTGAGGACCACTGCTAGAGGTAAGGTGCCTGCCTTGCCTGCGCTAGCTTTGGACGGACCGCGGTTCAATTCCCCGGCGTCCCATATGGTCCCCCAAGCCAGGAGCGCAGGAGCGACTTCTCAGCACATAGCCAGGAGTAACCCCTGAGCGTCACCGGGTGTGGGCCCCCCCCAAAAAATCGCATTAGTAAGAAAAAAATCGAATTAAACATTCGCATACCCCAAGCAGTTCCATTCGGGGTAAGCAAATGTTTAATGCAATTTTTTGTGATTTTTTTCTTACTAATGCGATTTTTAATTGCGAATATTCGGTAAGCGAAATTCCTTATTCGGCCCTGCCTCACCCCAACTTTGCCTCCTGCGGCTCCCAGGTAAATTGAGTTTGAGACCCCTGAGGTAAAGTGTTCACCTCACACAAAGATATCCAGATATAAACCCTAGAACTAACAACAAAAACTCCTTATGGCAGAACTATTATACACCTATGAAACAGTAAGAACAGAGCAAAAAGTGACCCTGGACTGGAAAAGATAGAACAGCAGTTAAGGCATTTGCATTATAGCCAGCTGACCTAAATCAACCCCAACACCCTATGGTCCTCCAGTCCCTATCAGGAATGATACCTGAGCACAGAGTCAGGAGTAAGTATAAGAACTTCTGGATGTGGCCCAAAAATCAAAAGATAAAAAGAAAAGGGAAGAAAATAAAGTGTCCCAGAAAATGAAAACTAAGAATGGACAGTTGCCACAGAGGAAATCCAAAGTTAGCCCTATTTCTAACACAGAGAAGATATGAAGCCAGATAACCTTTAAAACCCCTTTCATTAGGGCCAGAGTGATAGTATTTTTTTTTTTTAGTTTCTTAAGTGGATTTCACTAGCCTTGGTTTTTATTTATTTTATTTTTTATCTTTATTTAAACACCATGATTACAAATATGATTGTAGTTGTATGGTTTCAGTCATGTAAAGAACACCCCCTTTCACCAGTGCAACATTCCCACCACCAATGTCCCAAATCTTCCTCCTCCCCACCCCACCCCAACCTGTACTGGAGACAGGCTTTCTACTTCCCTCATTCATTCATATTGTTAGGATAGTTCTCAATGTAGTTATTTCTCTAACAGCACTCAGAGTGATAGTATCTTGCAGTGGTTCTCCCAGGTTTGATCCCAGTGCCATATATGGTCCCTCAAGATACCTACCAGGAATGAACTCTGAGGGCAAAGCCAGGAGTAAATCCTGAGCACTGGCCTGTATGGCTGAAAAACAATAGAAAAAGAAAAAACTCATAGGCACTGGAGACCTAGTACAGTGGTCAATCTGGATTCAATCCCCTATTGCATGTAAAATCTTCTGAGAACTGCCAGTTGTAATCCCTGAGCTCTGTGCCTACATTGCTAAAAATAAAATTTAAAAAACAAAAACAAACAAACAAACAAAAAAAAAACACCCCTATATGAGGTCCTAGGTTCAATCCCTATAATCAGAAAAAAGAAAAAAAACAAACAAAACACCTCCTTGAGGCCAGATGGAGTTCAGCAGGCACATGCCTGCCGCATGCAAGACCTTACCTTTGATTCAGTTGATACAAAAAAAAACCTTTTCCTCTCCTGACCTGAAGTTCCTTTCCTAGTTTATCTATCAGCTACTGAGCATTTATTCTGCCACCATCAAGCCAGCGCCATAGACATGTCACTCTGAGACAAGCTGACACATTTGTATTGAACCAGAAGAACTCTGAGGTAAGGAGTTTGAGAGCAAGGAAGGATATAAACCGGGTGAACACTAGGGTTCTAGAGGAATCCCACACAGGTAGCTTTCCTCGTGAAAAAAGATCACCCCTGATCTAAAAGACAGGGGTGTCAGTCTCCTGCCTCTTTGTCCTTTAGGCTCCCCTCCTGCTCCCAAACCATCTGTCAGCTTTGCCACCTTCCCTGACATGCAACGACTTGGCTCCTGGCTGCTCTTGCTTCTTACCAGCATGAAAATCATTGGGAAAAAAAAAAAGAATCTGGTAAAAAAAAAAAAATAACATCCTATGTTCTTTCTAAAAAACAAAATCTACTCTCGCCATTGGCATAATGTCTAGCCTGCAAGAAGAATGAGCACAAGTAAACCAGGGACTCAGGACAGGAACAAAGAGGAGAGGGGTAGATTCCTATTAGATAAAACTCAGATTTACAGGGGATGCTCACTCCCACAATCAGGAAAACATGACTGCCAGCAAAACATGTCTCTACATGTATATGTGCATGTGTGTGAAATATTGTTTAAACATATACATTGAGGTCCAGAGATATAAAAGTACAGGGGTAATAAACACAGCTGGCTCTGGTTCAAATCCTTGGCATCTTATAGGGTGCCTGATGCCCCGCCAAGCTTGGCCCCAACAAAACAAAACAAAATAACAGAACCTATGTGTTGGTTTTTAGGAAGGATGACAAGGCGAATGAAGCTGAAAAGCCTCTCAGCACTTGCCATGAATACCCAGGGCCACCTTGAACTGCTCTATACTGCATTACAAGGTTCTGAAACTCTCTGGGAGAGGCTTAGTGGATAGTAGGAATGTGGTCCCAAGTCCTGTGCAGGGAGGCGGGCTCCAGCATTTCTTGGACCAATCACACAGTGGTCTGCTCGCCCACTGACCTATCCCAGCCCGCCCTCTTCCTGAAGCAGTTTGTCTTCATCAGGGGGGTCCCTGGGTAAAAAGAACCTGAAGTTAAGACAGAAGTTCATAAAGCTTCCCACATAACAAAATTAACTCTTTCCCACGAGGCGGGGATGGGGAAGGAGACCCCCTATTAGCTTTCTTCAACCCCAAGCACCCCTCCTCTCTCCATCAAAGCCTGACCAAGGCTCCTGAGTGCTGACAGACAAGAGCACTCACAGAGCCTGTACCTCCCAGGGAAACCAAGAGAAGAAATCTTGCCAGGAAGCATGTCTCCAAACACAGTCTTGTCCCTGTGGAAATCTCCTTCCCTGCCAGCCCTGCTTACAGGGCCAAGTCCCACCTCAGGGCTGATTCTTCCGACTGACACGGAGAGTCCCCTCCAGTGTGGATCCATCCTCAGCTGTTAAAATTTCTTCTTCCACATTGCTCCCCCTTCCTCTTCCAGCCTATTCCCCAGTTTCTCTTGTTTTGAGGTGGTGCTGGAAACAGAAGAGCAGGGGTACTCAAAGTCCCAAGGCTCCCATGTGCAAAGCATGCATTCAGCTACCTGAGCCAACAACCAATCTTGGTACCCTGATGGTTTAAGTAAGGAATATGCCCTCAACCATCCTGTTTTTAGCCTACTAGAAAGTTTTCCCCACTGTTTCAAGGGTGCCTATAGCTTAAAAAGGCTCTTTGTCTAGAGATGAGAGATATAGGACAGCTGGTAGGGTGTTTTTATTGCACAAAGCCAACCTGGGTTTGATCCCCAACACCCCACTTAATCCCCCAACTCTGCCAGGAGCGATTCCTGAGTGAAGACACAGGAGTAAGCCCTGAGCACTGCCAGGGATGTCCTCAAAGCAAAACATCAAGAAAAAAACTCCCAACCCTCCTCCTTTGCCAAATTCAAATTCCAACTATTTCACTCTTGCCAGTTTTCCTTTTTCCAGCTTAATAAACTAGACTAATCAGGCCTCTAGTCTAGCTCTGAGTGTCTGCTGCTGAGAGGTGGTCTGAGTAATATTCAGGAAACTGAATAAAACCTCCAAATCTGTTCTCTGCCGAGCTTTCCTGTCCATGACTCAGAAAATTCTCAGAAGTCAGGAGGCTAATCAGAGATGCAAGGAGAAAGACCACCCCAAAGCCCCACTCCCCCAAGTCAGGAATGGCCTTAAGGGTAAGAGATGCTGCAGGGCTCCCAGGCTCCTTACACCACTAGGCTGAGTACTTTGAGGGCATTTGGGCATCACTAAACCAGCAGAGATTGTTTCCTCTGGCCTCTCTCAGTGTCAATCTTTATTCTCTTTCAATCCCTAGCTGAGGGTTCCTCTGTCTGAGGCCTCTCTTACAGCTTATGCTACTCAAAATAGGATTTGAGAACTAGCAATAGAAACACCCTCCATAGTGTCGGTTCTTAGCCCCAGTCCAAGCCTGGCCAATATAATCCTTCAATCTGAAAAGGCCTAATAAGATCCCCAGGCAGCTGTGTACACATCCAAGGTTGAAAGCACTACTTGAAGGAGCCATAAAGGCCTGGCCAGGGACTTAGCAGGGAAGTAGTCTACCTAAGATATCCTTTCAATCATTTTATCTTTCAATAAGTATTTAATAATTACCTATTTGGGTACAACGTGCTCTGGTAGGGATCACAAGTAAAACTGTGAGTGACTCAGACCTGGGTGCCAGGCTGGTCTGATGATGGCAGGATGACACTCCCCTTTCCCATATAGTTATCTAGGCCCAACTCCCCTAGTAGGCAGGCAGGCTTGAATCAGGAACAGAACATTTCACTGGAAAATTTCTCAAATTCCATTGATTTTGAGATCAATGCGTCTTAGAGCTCTAAGAACTATCACAGTGCCCACTGCAAAGGGATAAAAAAAAAAAGGATGATGAGGCTGGAGAGATAGAATAGAGGTAAGACATTTGCCTTTCATGCAGAAGGATGGTGGTTTGAATCCCGGCATCCCATATGGTCCCCCAAGCCTGCCAGGAGAGATTTCTGAGCGTAGAGCCAGGAGTAACCTCTGAGTGCTGCCGGGTGTGACCCAACCCAAAAACAAAAAGAAAAAAAAAAGAGGAAGGAAGGAAGGAAGGAAGGAAGGAAGGAAGGAAGGAAGGAAGGAAGGAAGGAAGGAAGGAAGGAAGGAAGGAAGGAAGGAAGGAAGGAAGGAAGGAAGGAAGGAAGGAAGGAAGGAAGGAAGGAAGGAAGGAAGGAAGGAAAAGAAAGAAGGAAAATGAAAGAGAAGATCTGGGAGGAGTTGGGCAGAAACCAAGGGCTGGGTGAGACTCTATGGGAAATGGGAAGTAGAAAGTAGAATTCTTTTTACCCCCAGGGAGAGGGGGAGACATATCTAGTGGTGCTCAGGGTTTACCCCTGACTCTATGCTCAGGGATGCCCTGCACTATCTCTGAGTCCTAGAAGTGATATTCCTTTTTATTTTGTTTTGTTTTTGTTTTTGGGTCACACCCGGCAGCACTCAGGGGTTACTCCTGGCTCTATGCTCAGAAATCGCTCCTGGAAGGCTTGGGGGACCATATGGGATGCTGAGATTCAAACCACTGTCCTTCTGCATGCAAGGCAAATACCCTACCTTTATGCTATCTCTCAGGCCCCATGGAAGTGATATTCTTTCAGTTATTATGTGAACCTCTGGAATAGAAAACAGCAGTAGATTTGATCCAGGCACTGGAACTGAAAAAAAACTGGAAATTCAGTCTGGTAGAGGAAAGACATGGTGAAAGGAAAGAGGAAGGCGATAAAGACTGCATTTAAACTAAGTCTATTGGTGAAGGGGGGTGTTCTTTTTACGACTGAAACCCAACTACAATCATGTGTGTATTCATGGTGCTTAAATAAAGGAAAATAAAGAAAAATAAATAAACTAAGTCTTATGCTTTTCAAATCTTCTTGCTTAAGGAGGCTGTAGTTCAGTTATTTTCTAATGCCCAAAAGAAGGACATAAATTCCACTGGAGCAGGAGACATTGAGGTGAGACACATGGACACACTTCTCCGCCTCCCCAGCTATGACCATCAGTTGATGCAGCAAGAAATTGCTCTGGGGGAAAGCTCAATAGCCTTCTTCAGAGGCCTTAAAGCCAACCTGGCTTCAGCCCAAGTTTATCAGTGAAGGTTGAAGTGTTGTGTATTTGAAGAACATTTCCCCTCCTTTTTTTCTCTCCCTCCCTTTTTGGCCTTCATTCTGTCAAAATAAATAAATAAATAAAAATAAAAACAGTCATAAAAGAATTTTCTAGCATTGCCCCTTACCCATTCCTTGTGCCCATATTCTACTCAAGGATCTCAGAATGTCGGTCTCCAGGCTTGGCTTGCAGAAGGGGTGGCCAAGAGCCCAGTACTGTCCTCCACAATGGCCCGTGCCAAGTCAGATGCCATTTCCATTAATTGAAGAAGCTTGACCCTGACCATTCCAAGCCAGCAATTTCCTGTCTGCTGTTAGGGAGTAGGGAGGACACTCTTCAGTAGAGCATTCTGTCCTTGCACCTACCTCTAAGGTGCAAACTCCCAGACAGTCTCTAATGGCAGCTGAGAGGAGTTTCCCACAGACTGTCACCCTCACCTGGGGATTCAGATGTTCTATCTCCAGAGGAAGACTGGCTCCTCACACCTCCCAGTTGCTAGTGCAGCTCAGTTTGGTTTTATTTTTGGGGTCACACAGAAAGATGCTCCTGTCTGGGCCTCCTGCATGCAATCTCTCTTATCCCTCTGCTCATTTTGTTTATTTTGTTTGAGGTACTCAGCGGTTATTCCTGGCTCTGACTGCTGGTGTCATTTCTGGTGGGACTCAGGGGACCTTATAGGGTGCCAGGTATTGATCCTAGGGACCTTGGCGAGCGCCCTGCAAGCGGATATCTATGGACCTTCTATTCATTTTGAAGGCATTTGCAGGTTTGAGGCCTTTGCCTCTCAGACACTGACCTGGTGCTAATTCCCTTGTGGACAAGAAGAACAAGAAGTCTCTGAGGGTGACACAGACACACGACTTTGATGGTGGTGGTGATGGCTTTGTCCTGAGAGGGTGGGTTCTGTTCCCCATCGAGGGTGGCTTTTGAGCCCCTGGGAGTTCTCAGAGTTAGCATGTCCTTGTTCCTACTTGAAGAAGTAAAGAGCCGTACCAAGGACTGGGTCTTGGCAGTGCATGTCCCAAGTAAAGCACATACATCTGCTGCTTGCATTCACCCAGGGCATGGGATAGGGGTGGTGTCTTTTGGTCTCTGCGTTAAAAAAACACGTCCTGGCACTCATCATGCAATGTGGCCAGTCCTTCGTGGGTAACCGTGCGCCCATGCACCTGGCGGCGACTTGTTGTGTCTTTCCCGAGTGTCCTCTGGCTCCATCTGGGTAGAGGGAAGCGAAGATGCGCCCAGACACGAAGGGGAGTCGCGGGGTGCGGGGCTGGGGGGGGGCGTGCGTGGGGAGGGGGCGCGGCAATCTGTGACTTGGAAAACAGATTTGCGGAGGCGGCGAGCAGCCCGGGCAGGCGGCGGCGCGTGCGGGGCGGGGGCGGGGAGCGCTCTGGCCCCCAGCTCCTCCGCAATCCAATTAAATAACATTTAAATGCATAACCAGCCCGCGCCGCGATGAGGCTGGAGATTGGAGCGGGCGCGGCGGCGGGCCGCGCGGGCGGCGTTTTGTGGAGCTCAGCGATTCTGGCGGCAATTTCCCCGCTCGGCGCGGCTTTTACGAGCCGGCTCCCGCGCCCGCCCGCTCCGCTGCGCCCGCCCCGCGCGCCCGCCTCCCGGCCGCCGGGCCCCCGGGCCCCCGCTCTTTGTCTCCGCGCACGCGGCCCCTCTCGCCCCCGGCCAAGTCCTGCTCTGACCGGGGTGACCAGGGGTCCGTCCGTCTGTCTTTGGACCCGCTCCCCCGTTCCCTGCTTGTCTCCACTCCTGTCCATCTGTCACTTTGGTTTCTCTCCCCGTTTCTGCCTCTGACCCCCTTTTTCTGGCTAATGTCATCTTCTTCTCCTCTCTGGTTCACTGGCTCTCTGGTCTCTGGCCTTCGGACTCTGCTGGCCCCAGTCCCTCTCCTTCTGGGGGTCCTATCTTTCCTGTGTTGTGTGTGTGTGTGGGGGGGGGGTTCTCCTAAGACCTAGTCCCCATCAGTCTTCAATGTGCACGCGTGCTGCTGGGCCTGACTGCTGGAAGCCACCAGCAAGGTCAGAGGAGGGAAAAGGAAATGGGACAGCCATGGCAGATGCTTGCAAGGACTCTAGCCCAACTGGGAGTTATCAGAGATGTAAACTTTCTGGAGGGTAAATGGGAGGAGGCCCCCATTTTCCCCCACGCCCCTAGGCACAGAGCTGGGAAAACCACAGAACAGAGAGGTTTTTAAGACTCTCTCTTTGGGGGCTGGAGAGATAGCATGGAGGTAAAGCGTTTGCCTTTCATGCAAGAGGTCATCGGTTCGAATCCCAGCGTCCCATATGGTCCCCTGTGCCTGCCAGGAGCAATTTCTGAGCATGGAGCCAGGAGTAACCCCTGAGCACTGCCGGGTGTGACCCAAAAACCACAAAAAAAAAAAAAAAAAAAAAAAAAAGACTCTCTCTTTGGAGAGTCAGTCAAGAGCAGGGCCCCTCCTGAGGAGCGAGGATGGGGCCCAGCCCCACAAAAGGAATGACGTCATCTTGCTTCTTGGCAGCACCAAACTCCGTGTCTTTTCTTTCTCTTCAATCTTGTTTCTGTTTTTGCTTCGCGTGGGGTCCACAACTGATAATGGTCAGGACTGATTTTGTGCTCAGAAGCCCATATGCAGTGTTAGGGATTAAACTGGAGTCAGCAGTGGCAAGGCAAGCATCTTTTTTTATTTTATTTTATTTTATTTTATTTATTTAATTTATTTATTTATTTATTTATTTTTCCACACTCAGAAATCGCTCCTGGCAGGCACAAGGGACCATATGGAATGCCAGGATTCAAACCAATGACCTTCTGCATGAAAGGCAAACGCCTTACCTCCATGCTATCTCTCCAGCCCAAGGCTAGCACCTTAACCCCTGGACTATCTCTCTGGCCCCTTCACCCATATTGTTATCTCTGCCCAGATTCTTCTACAAAAGGAGCCTATTTGGCATTTTCCAGTCTGGAGAAGCCCATGTTATCTCTTGGACACATCTCTGACCCTTTCTCCTCTCCCCTCACAATTCTTCTTTTTTTTTTTGGGGGGGGGGGGCCACCCAGTGATGCTCAAGGGTTACTCTGGCTATGCTCAGAAGTCGCTCCTGGCTGGGGGGGGGACGACCATAAGGGATGCCAGGAGATCAAACCTTGGTCCATCCTAGGCTAGAGCGGGCAAGACAGATGCCTTACCTCTTGCGCCACCACTCCGGCCCCTCCCTTCACAATTCTACAATTCTAAGTAGATTTCCTTCTTTTTTTGTTTTGTTTTCTTTTTGTTTTTTGTTTGTTTGTTTGTTTGGTTTTTGTCCACACCCAGTGGTGCTCAGGAGTTACTCCTAGCTCTAAAGTCAGAAATCACTCCTAGCAGGCTCGGGGGACCATATGGGATACTGAAGATAAAACCTTGGCCAAGTGCAAGGCAAATGCCCTACTCGCTGTGCTACCTTCTGGTCCTCTTAAGGAATTTTTTTAAATGCAACTATTTCATTAAAAAAGAAAATAAAAGGAGAGGACAGAAAGATAGTACAGCAGATAAGGCCTTGCACCCAGCTGACCTGGTTTCAAGATCAGGTGACCCTCGCTCCCTATATCCCTGAACACACAGCTCTAACCCCTCACAGTGGTACCCAAAAAAAATTTAAGAAAGGAGTCCACCATTAACAGGATGTTCTATGCCCATGCAGATTTCTAGGGAGAGTAGATATCTTAACAAAGAACAGTACAAGGGACAGAGCAATTGTGTTAAACACAGCCAACTTAGATTCGACCCCCACCATCCCATATGGTCCCCCAAGCACTGCCAGGAATGGTTCCTGAGTGCAGAGCAAAAGTAACCCCTGAGCATCACTGGCTGTAGCCCCAGAAAGAAACAATCAAAAAAAGAGAACAGAAAGGCTCTGGTGTATTGGAAGGACAATGATGTGGATAGTACAGGCAGAGCAAAGAGTAAAGGAAGGGACTGAGTGATAAAATCTAAAGAGTTTGGAAGCAGATAGAGTAGAAATTAACAAATCACAGTGGAGCTTCAGTTCCCGCTCAGAAAAAGGCAGATGGCACTGGAGGGTTCTGAGAAGGGAAGTGACATGATATCTTGAATTTCCACAGAAAATTCTTACTGCTCTTTGAGGCTAGAGTGGAAGAACTGGGTGGAGGTGGATGGAAGGATGTTATATAAGATAAGAGATAAGGGCTGAGGTACATGAAGTAGCAGTGGAGCTGATGCGGAATGAGAAAATCTGGGCATACTTTGTAGAGAGGAGTATGGGACCTGCTGGTGGGCCAGCAGAGGATGTAAGATAGTGGAGCTTGGACACATCTGTGGGGCTAGAAACAGAGTCCCCGTGAACTGATCTGGGAAAATTTGCAGGAGCGGGTTTGTGGGATCTGTGAGTTTTGGACATAGAAGGTTTGAAGTGTTTGTCTATTTATTTGGGGGCCACAGCCAATGGTATTCGGGGTTTAATGCTGAGGCATCACCCCTGGAGTTGTGTGAGACACCATGTGCAGTGCTGCAAATCTAACTGGGGTGGGTGGCATGCTAGGCAAGCACCTCGCCTCTGCACAATCTCTGTGGCCCCAAAATGTCTCTTTGGCATTCTCTTTGGATATCTACTTTGGAGTCCAACAGTCAGGTTGGACTTTGGTGGTGAAATCCAGACTAGAGATCTCAATTTTGAGTCCCCAGTGTTCCTGAAATTCCCAATGGAGCAAATTCATTTAGAAAAAATAAATCTAGGAATGAGGTCGAAGGCATTTCCACAGACTAATGTTGTGGAGTTGCATGCAGATTCTTCCACAGAATCCTCAGTGCAGCAAGGAAGATTTGGGGAAGGATGTGAATGCTCTTGACTTAATCAGTCTTCATTCTTAGCTGCCCTGCTTGATACCCCTTACTATCCCATGTTTGTATGGTACCAACATCCTCCCTGAGCCCCTACTTCATTCTTTTATAATGTCCCACATCTGTGCAGACGCCTTCAGCCCAAGGCTGAAGGAGCTCCCAAAATCCAGCAGTCTCATCTTCAAGCCAAATGAAAAGTTAGGATAAACAAAAATCTTGTATCTCCCCACATTGCCTTTTGCATCACCTCTCAATAAGCAATAAATGTTTCCTGAATGTGACTGAGTAGCTGATTATTTCCAACATATGTGGAATAGGGTGGGGTGATCTATGGGATCCAGTGGGAACAGATGATGCAATTCTTGCCATCTGGAAAGTGAGCTAAACCCCCCTGAATAACATAACCCCCAGCCCTCCTCCATATCTGTGCTGTCATGCTTTATAAATTCTCAAAATGGACCCTCCTCTCCCCCATTCCGTGCCCCAGGTCAATTTTTCCATTAAAACCATTCCTGCTTGGGTCCATCGAGGTGGCGCTAGAGGTAAGGTGTCTGCCTTGCAAGCGCTAGCCCAGGAAAGGACCACGGTTCGATCCCCCGGCGTCCCATATGGTCCCCCCAAGCCAGGGGCAATTTCTGTGCGCTTAGCCTGGAGTAACCCCTGAGCATCAAACGGATGTGGCTCCCCCCAAAAAAAAATTCCTGCTCTTTTTTCAAGAACTCCTCCTGAGATCACCCAAGAATACACAATTCCACCAATAGCTCAGACCCCAAGCCCATCTCTTAACTCTGTTCCCTTCATCTCTCATACCCGGACCATCTGCAAAATTGATTGGCCCTTCCATCAAATATTCTCAAATCTCACTTCATTTCCCCAACTCTCTGTGATCCTAGAGAAGTTACTGTTTCCCTTTTTGGTAAGCACCCTATTGCCACTTTCACATTCCACACTGTAGTCATTTAAATTTTAACTTGTGGGCCCAGAGAGATAGCACAGCGGCGTTTGCCTTGCAAGCAGTGATCCAGGACCAAAGGTGGTTGGTTCAAATTCCGGTGTCCCATATGGTCCCCCTTGCCTGCCAGGAGCTATTTCTGAGCAGACAGCCAGGAGTAACCCCTGAGCACCACCGGGTGTGGCCCAAAAACCAAAAAAAAAAAATTTTTTTTTAACTTGTTTCTTGAGCCACACCCTATAGTGCTCAGGAGTCATTCCTAGCAGTGCTTGGGAAGCCATATGGTTCCAGAGACTAAAACTCAGTCCAATGAGCATTCTCTCAAACTCACTGCAGTCATTTCAGCATGGAGCAACCACACTGCATCTTGTGTTGAAGTCTCTATTTCTGTACTTCAAACCTTAATTACCATTCCTGAGATGACCCTTCTTCTCTCAGTCCTTGAGGATGCTGGAGGAACTAGAGTTGTTCTCCATTTGTCCTCTCTATTTGGGAGGAAGCTGCCTAGAATTGGGCTAAGGATAGGGTACTGTGCTTGCCTGGAATAGGTACTCAAATGGGTAGATCAAGAGGGATGACCAGGTTCTAGATAGTGCAGAAGCCCAAAGTACTTGCCTTGCAAGCAACCGACCTTGATTGGATTTCCAGCACCATAAATGATCTCTGAACACTGCCAGGAATCCCTAATACAGAGCCAAAAGAAAGTCCTAAGCACTGCCAGGTGTGAGCATCCCCCAAAAAACAGATTCTACTTCCCATCTCCCATGGAGCCACATCCAGAATTTAGTTCCTGCCCAGTTCTTCCCCTAGAACCCCAATCCAAATTTTAATCCCTTTGCAGTAGAGGCTAAAAAATGCTTAGAGCTTTCAGACTCAATGAACCCCCACCCCTTTCAAGCAGCCACTCCATAGAGGGGACAGGATTTATTCAGTGATGAGAGTCCTGACCACACTCTGGGCACTCATTACCTCCTCAGTCAGTGTGCCCAGGTGCTGCATTATAATTTGGTTGTAACACATTTGCTATGTGATTTACACTCTAATTAGATGCCTGTATCTCCCAGCACCTAACAGTGAGCATTGTGAGGGCAATCATCTAATTCACCTTTGCCATTTCCCACAGTGCCTAGCATGAGAGCTAGCACACTGTAGACCCCAACCAATATCTGTTGAACTAAGAAAGTAAAGAATCATGTGGCAATCAAATTGAAGACCAATCTTTTATTTATTTGAGTTCTAGACCAA
Source organism: Suncus etruscus (assembly GCF_024139225.1). Lineage (NCBI taxonomy): Eukaryota > Metazoa > Chordata > Mammalia > Eulipotyphla > Soricidae > Suncus > Suncus etruscus. The sequence goes on from NC_064858.1 coordinate 80,793,740, forward strand.
ACCCGGGATGACCATACCTGGGGTACTCTGAATTATTCCTGGTTCTAGGCTCAAGAGTGACCCCTGGGGCCAGAGTGATCTCAGTGGTAGGGTGTTTGCCTTGTACGAGGCTGACCCGGGATGGACCTGGGTTCGATCCCCAGCATCCCTTATGGTTTCCAGAAGCAATTTCTGAGCACAGAACCAGGAGTAATCCCTGAGTGCTACTGGGTATGCCCCCCACCCAAAAAAAAGTTATCCTTGTCTGTAAGTGCTCAAGAAACCCATACATGGTACCAGTATTCAAATCAGAATTATATGTCAGGTAAGGCAAGTGCCTTAACTCTGGAACTACCATTTTAGTCATCAAGGCCCAATTTTTTTTTTTTGGATAACATTACTTTATAATAAAAGAGGCAAAGAAATTATTTACATGATGGAAGATTTCAGTATTTCAGTGGAATGAACAGCTTCATGAGATGCCATTTCAAGTATGGTATTTTCAGTCAACAGACTTTCCAAGAATGTCCCCATCTCTAAAAAAAAATAATCTTTGTCATCTATAACCACTAGTGCCTCCATATTCTGGTAGAACTTTGTCTCCAACTTTTACAGTAACAGGTTGAATCTCTCTACTCTTCCCTATGGAGCCCAATCCAACAGCAACTACCGTAGCTTGCAACGCCTTGCCTTGAGATTTTTCTGGAAGCATAATGTCTCCTTTGGATACAGCCTCAGCCGCACACCTTTCAACTAATACACAAAGAGTGGAATGAATTTTTTAAATGCCTGTCCTGCCATAATACCGACTGCTGCGCTCCAGGACTCTGCCTCCTACCTGCCGAACCTCGAGGCCCAAAGGTCCAATCTTTTTATTTTTGGCTTTTAAATCTTGTAGAATTACATTTTAATTATAGAGTCCTGGATGGTTGTGGATGAATGGTGAGGCCTTTCTTGGCCAGGTCAGGCGCCTGCATTCCCTTCCAGCCAGCGGGTCTGCAGGTTCAGGGTAGTGGGGAGAAAAAGACTCATAGCCAGTCACATTCAGGAGACATGAAACTTTATTAATAATAGGCCACATGTGTGGCTTCTATGCTAACCTTTTAAGCAGCCCATTAAGATGCCCTGAATTTAATCCTGAATCTGCCATCTCTCCATCCTGCCTACTTATGCTCAGGCTTCTTGCTCACCCCTGAGGCAAACCTTCTGTTATCTTCCAAAGACCCCTCCCAGAAATGGGCTGGTTTTACCATCAGGTAAGATTACATAGGAAAAAGGGGGATGGGGTGACAGTATCTTACTTGGTGGTGCTCAGGGGTCACTCATGGTTCTGCACTCAGTAATCACTTGGAGGACCATACAGGATGCTAAAGGTTGAACCTGGGTTGGCCAGGTTGTTGTGTAATGCAGGCACCCTATCCATTGTACTATCTCTTCAGCTCCTCAAAGTCCAATCTTTAAACCATCTTGTCTCATTAAGAGGTTTAAGCATAAGAAGTATGAAGGTGGGGTTATAAAAATAGTATAGCAGGTAGAGCACTTGCCTTACATGCAGCTAGCCCAGGTTTGATCTTCAATACTCCACATGATTTCCCGAGCCCTGCTAGGAGTAACATCTGAACTCAGAACTAGAAGTAAGTTCTGAGCATGGGAGAATGTGGCAGCCACCAAACATTTTTACTCAATTTTAGTTTAATAGATTAATTTTTGTTTATTTTGTTATTGTAGGGCCATACCCAACAATGCTCAGGATTTGCTCCTAGTTCTATGTTCAGAAATAACACTTGGAAGGGCTCCAGGAACCATGGGATATATACAAGTGAACCAGAAATATAATACAGGGGTTAAGACATTTACCTTTCATGTGACCAACCAAGGAATGATCTCCAGCAGTGCAATTCCTGTACATATATCCCTGTTTAATCCCTGAGCACAGATCCAGAAGTATACTGAGAACTACTAGATGTGACCCCAAAACAGACCCAAAAAATATATACAGAAGTATATAAGAAGTATGCCCTTAAGATGTATGTATAAGATGGGCCCGGAGAGATAGCACAGCGGCATTTGCCTTGCAAGCAGCCGATCCAGGACCAAAGTTGGTTGGTTCGAATCCCGGTGTCCCATATGGTCCCCCGTGCCTGCCAGGAGCTATTTCTGAGCAGACAGCCAGGAGTAACCCCTGAGCACCACCAGGTGTGCCCCCCCCCAAAAAAAAAGATGTATGTATAAGAGAGGCAAAGAGATAGCAGAATGGGTATGGTACTTGGATGGTCCCACATGGTCCCCAGAGCCCTTATCAGGAGTGATCCCTGAGCACAGAGCCAGGAGTAAATACTGAGCAGCATTGAATATGGCGCACACACACAAAAAAAGATTCTCTGTGTTCCTCAGCATATTCCTTCCACCTCTCACTACCAGACATATGTCTTCCCCTAGTAAGGCCTTGGTATTGTATTTTGTGTGTGTAACTTTGGCATAAATCCCTAAAACTTGAGCATTACTTACATTCTCCCTGAATTACCACTTTGTATCACATGGGGGTTACCCTCTCTTTGTCTTCAAGGTACTCAATGCCAGCAGGACTTACTTAGTCTTGACTTATATATGCCCAAAGAAGAAAAGCATAGACACAGTGCTGTACCTCCAAACTAAAACTCCTCAAAGTGGAGGTGGGATACAGGTTTTTTCCAAACCTCCATGCACAAAACTTTTGTTTTGTAAACCCAGCAATGCTCAGGGTTTACTCCTGGCTCTACATTCATAACGACTCCTCAAGATGCTCAGGGGACCATATGGTTGCTGGTGTAGAAGCCAGATAGGACACATGTGAGGCAAGTGCCTCTCTCTCTGTACTCTCTCCCGCTCTCTAATGAATGAAATCTATCTAATGCACAGGGAAGATAGTACACCACTGAGCTCCAGATCAATGCCACCCTAAAGGGCTTTGGGCAATAATAAAATTTTCCAGATCTGGCACTGTCTAATCAGGACATGTGTCTTGAAATATGGCTAGTGACCAAGGAATTCAAACATTTTTACTCAACTTCAATTAAGTTTTGCTTATTTGTTTTATCTTGGAGCCATATCCAGCAATGCTCAGGGTTTACTTCTAGTTCTGTGTTCAAGAATCACACTTGGCGGGCTGGAGAGATAACATGGAGGTAAGACATTTGCCTTTCATGCAGAAGGATGGTGGTTCAAATCCCAGCATCCCATATGGTTCCCTGTGCCTGCCAGGGGTAATTTCTGAGCATAAAGCCAGGAGTAACCCCTGAGCGCTGCCAGGTGTGACCCAAAAACCACACACACACACAAAAAATCACACTTGGCAAGGCTCCAGAAACCATAGGAATTGCAAGATATTGAACTCAGGTCTACTGCATACAAGGCAAGAGCTCTACCTGCTATACTCTCTCCAGACCAAGGGTTATTTGGGAGGGGAAGCAGCATAGGCCATACCTGGAAGGTGCTCAGAGACCATTTATGGCTCTGTGACAGGAATGACACCTGGCTATGTTTAGGGGGCCATAATGTGGTACTAGGGTAAGAACTGGGGTCAGCCAAATGCATGGCAAGGGCCTTAACCCTGTATTATCTCTCTGGTACCCTAAATTAGACTTAAATATTTATGTATGACTAGGGGATGCTGTATTTGGCTGATTCCAAATCATTTGAATTTAGCTTTAAAACTGCACTGTCAGAGAATAGCTCTAAGCTGCATCCTAGAGGCATAGGTTTGATCCCCTGCACCACATGGTCTCCAGTGCTACTGAAAGCAATCACTTCTAGGAGTGACTTCTAAGAAGTCAGGAATAATCCCTGAGAACCACAGAATGTGTACCAAAACACCGAAGTTCCTCATCCTATTAGGAATCACCTCCCTTCCATCTGAGTCAGAAGAAAATTCATTCCCTCTAAAAACTCTGCTGCCTATTCACAATAAACCATTCTCCCATGATTAAGAGGTGAGGCTTATCTTGTGGCTCAAGCCTATAAATTAAGTCACATGACCAGCACCCACCCCTCAATTTGCAGATCAGGCACTTTTGAATCTCTTATCCTACTAGAGGCACACCTTGGCACAAAAAGCAACAGCAGAAACACGGCTTTGGGTGCCTGCTATAAACAAAATAATGCCCTTTCCAAATTCAAGGTTGAAGTCCCAATCCCCAATGAGACTATATTTGGACTTTTAAAGATAAAATCCAAGTTAAATGAGGTCATAAAGGTCCAAATTTTCTATGAATAGAATCAAATATAAAGCCAAGAAGGCAAGAGTCCCAGGTTTAATCTCTAGCACCACCTTGTCACCCAAGCACTGAGCCAGAAGTAGTCCAGACCTGCACACTGCCAAATGTGGCCCCCAAATCGAAGCTTTTAGTAGAATAACAGGATAAGCAGGTGTGGGAGGTGTACACGGAGGCTCTGCGGGAAGGGAGCCAACCGGACAGGGAGAGAGGGTTAATGAGAAAGCGAATCTGCTGATTGTGCATGAATATTTTGCCTCCCGAGAAGAGAAAATAAGTTTTCTTTGGTGAAGCCCCAGTCTGCAGTGGTTTTATTTTTGTGTCTCAGTGAGCTGATTCCAAGTACACTGTGACCTCAGAGAAAGGCAGCTACAGGGCCCTCAGAAATTTCTCCCTACTGAGATGCACCCCAAGAAGTGAGGCAATAGTTCCAAGAGAACTGACTGCTACACATTGGGCCCCAGTCATTATCCTGATCACTACTGCCCAAGGCCACTATCACCTCCTCTCTAAACTCTCAGCAGACTCTGACTCCACCCTTGGCATTTTCCCTACCAGCCCCATTCCTGACCTTTCCTATTCTCTTCCTGTACATTCCCATTCCTGACCTGCCTTCCTTCCTAGTGCTTTTCTTTGGTCCCACCCATGGGTGTCACCTGTTGCTGGCTGTTGGAAGCTGGGTGTCCCAGGTATCTCACTTCTTTACTGCACCTTGTTTTTTGTGGGTTTTTTTTGGGGGGGGGGCCACACCCAGTGACGCTCAGGGGTTACTCCTGGCTATGCACTCAGAAATCGCTCCTGGCTTGGGGGACCATATGGGATTCCAGGAGATCGAACTGTGGTCTGTTCTAAGCTAGCGCTTGCAAGACAGATAGATGCCTTACTTTTAGCACCACCACTCTGGCCCACCTTGTTGATATGACTTTAGCATTGTTTTTTTGAATCACACTTGATAGTACTCAGGAGTTGTTCCTGGCAATGCTCAGAGGACCACGTGGTGCCAGACCCTGAACCTAGACCTCCCTCATACAAAGCATGTGCTAACCCGTTGAGCTATCTCACGCAGCCCACCCCTTCTGCACTTGAAATTCTCAGAGAGTAGAAGTTGTCACCTTTTCCAAGTTGACCTAATTTAACATGCTAGCTTTTTCTTTTCTTTTTTTTTTTTTTGTTTGTTTTGTTTTTTTGGGCCACACCCGGTAACGCTCAGGGGTTACTCCTGGCTATGTGCTCAGAAGTTGCTCCTGGCTTGGGGGACCATATGGGACACCGGGGGATCGAACCGCCGTCCGTCCAAGGCTAGCGCAGGCAAGGCAGGCACCTTACCTTTAGCGCCACCGCCCGGCCCCACATGCTAGCTTTTTCTCCCACCAAGCCAATCTAAATACTAATGTACTTGCCGGCCCTGGATACATTATTTGGTGTTTTTGTCTGTTTTCTCCAAATTTTAAAACATATATATTTTAAGAGAAAGAAAAGGGGACACATATATTGCAGGTATATGCACTTAGTACCTACATGCTCACATCATCTCTCCTCTTGATATGTGGACTCATGCGGGGATGTGTACTGGAGTGCTTGCCACCCTTGGAGAAGCCCACATTCTTTTTTTTTTCTAACTTTATTTTTATTGATGGATTGATTCATTGATTGGTTGTTGGGCCACACCCAGCAATGCTCAAGGGTTAGACCTGGTTCTGCACTCAGAATACACCCCTGGCAGGCTGGGGGACCATATGGGATGCCAGAAATCGAACCGAGTCCCTCCCTGATCAGCCACATTCAAGGCAAACGCCCTACCACTGTGCTATCTCACCAGCTCCCCCCACCCCCGCATTCTCTTGAACACGTTTTTCTTCCTCCTCCTCCTCCCCCCTCCCCCCTCTCTCTCTCTCCTCTTTCTCTCCTCTCTCTCCCTATCTCTCTCCTCTCTCCCTCCCTCCCTCTCTCCCTATCTTTCTCTCCTCTCTCTCTCTCCCCCTCCCTCTCCCTCTCGCCTTCCTCAGAATTCCTAAATAAAAACTTGAATTTAGGGGCTGATGGACAGCACACCAGTAGGGCATTTGCCTTGCATGCAGCTGACCCAAGATGGACCCAGGTTCAATCCTCAGCAACCTATATGGTCTCCTGAGCCTGCTAGGAGTAATTTTTTTTGGGGGGGGGTGTTGGGGGTCACACCCAATGTGTCTCAAGGGTTACTTCTAGCTCTGTGCTCAGAAATCACTCCTGACAGTCTCAGGGAACCATATGGGATGCCGGTGTAGAATATAAACCCTGGGGCCGGGCGGTGGCGCTGGAGGTAAGGTGCCTGCCTTGCCTGCGCTAGCCTAGGACGGACTGCGGTTCGATCCCCCGGCGTCCCATATGGTCCCCCAAGAAGCCAGGAGCAACTTCTGAGCTCATAGCCAGGAGTAACCCCTGAGCGTCACAGGGTGTGGCCCAAAAACCAAAAACCAAAAACCAAAAAAAAAAAAAATATAAACCCTGGGAATAGAATCTGGGTCCGTCCCAGGTCGGCTGAATGCAAGGCAAATGCTCTACTGCTAATGTTATCACTACGGCCCCAACTAAGAGTAATTTCTGAACAGAGAGCCAGTAGTAACCCCTGAGCATCACAGGGTGTGGCCCAAAAACAAAAAACCTGAATTTACTTTGAGGGGAGGTGGGGGGCGGGGGCAGGAAGCTCCAGGATTGTCAGAGATTTCTTTTTTTTTTTTTTTTTTTTTGAGATGACACCCAGCTATGCTCAGGGCATATTCCCAGCTCAGTGTTCAGGAGTCATCTCAGAAGGTGCAGTCCCGGGCCCGGAGAGATAGCACAGCGGTGTTTGCCTTGCAAGCAGCCGATCCAGGACCAAAGGTGGTTGGTTCGAATCCCGGTGTCCCCTATGGTCCCCCGTGCCTGCCAGGAGCTATTTCTGAGCAGACAGCCAGGAGTAATCCCTGAGCACCATCAGGTGTGCCCCCCCCAAAAAGAAACAAAAACAAAAAAAAAAACAAAAAGGTGCAGTCCCAGAACCAAACCAAGTAACTCACACAACCATGTGTTTTACCACTGAGTCACATTCCTTGCCTCAAGTCAAAAATTTTTAGAATGATCCCAGTCATTAATGTCAGCTGAAATGCCACCTCCTGAGCCCCCAGCTAAATATATGAAGAACAATGGCTTCCATCACTCTGAAATTATTCCACCGTCAAATCCAGGGTTTGTCACTACGATGTAGTCACCAATACTTGTCACAAAGTCGACAGGAGGGAAGAAAAAAAGTCTTCAGCATTTGGGCCACAAAATTAACCCTTATTCTGCCCACTTGATTTGTTGCTTTTGGACCACACCAAGCAATACTCAGGGGTTATTCCTGGATCTGCACTCAGAAATCAGTCCTGATGCTTGGGGGATCATATGGGATGCTGGGAATCTAACCCATGTCTGCGGCTTTTAAGGCAAGTGCTTTACCTTCTGTACTATCACTCCAGTCCCTGATGTTACCTTTGAAGTCAACAAATTTGAGAGCACTGATCCCAGTAAGATTGCAAATTCAGGGGCTGGAGAGATAGTACAGCGGTAGGGCGTTTGCCTTGCAAGCAGTCAACCCAGGACCAACGATGGTTTGAATCCCAGCATCCCATATGGTCCCCCGAGCCTGCCAGGAGAGATTTCTGAGTTCAGAGCCAGTAGTAACCCGAACACTGCTGAGTGTGACCAAAATCCCCCCCCCCCAAAAAAAAGAATGCAAATTCAAATCCCAGCAGCCATGGTTCTTATCCCTGCAGGTTCAATATTAGAATGAAACATAGAACTCAGGAACACTACTTACAGACTTGTTATATGAGATGCAAATCTGAACTGGTCAAGGAAGAGACATGTAGGGCAAGAGATCTGGAAGGGGTCTTGAAGGGACCGTTTCCGTGTACTCTCCCCATGGAATAAGCACACAGCACCTTCCTGACATGCCCATGAGTATACCAACCAAGAAGTGCACTGAAGCTCCAATATAATTTTTTATTAGTGTTTGATTCCTTAAGTCATGACTGACTGAATCAGTGGCTACTGGTGGGTGGCCCCACCAAACCTGGAGGTCAGATGACATCACTAATCACATGATGTGGCACTGTCACCCCTCACTCAGAGTCCAATCTTAGCATATAATTCAGGTATAAACTGAGGGATCCAACATAACAAAAAATGCCCGCCATTGGGGCTGGAGCGATAGTACAGTGGGTAGGGTGTTTGCATGTGGCCAACCAGGTTTGATGCTCATCATCCCATATGGTCCCCCAAGTCCATCACGAGTGATTCCTGAGAGCAGAGCCAGGAAGTTAAAAAAAAAAAAAAAAAGCCATCACTTGGGAAATTCCAAGGCTTTCCAGGCTCTTTTCCAGGACTCAAGAGCAAAGAGCAACCAGATCTTCCACTGTGTTCCTCATTGAAGCAGTCTTTTTTTTTTTTTTGAGGGGGGGGGGATATGAAAAATTTTTACTACTGTACTTTCATCATCACAACTTATGGTCTTGGTTTTTCCTTCTTGTCTTTGTGTAAGGCCAGAAGAGAGACATTGGCTACTTTGACTACCTTAAAACGGACTCCAGGAATGTCACCAACAGTCTTTTTATTTTTTAATTTTATTGATAGATTGATTGGTTTTTGGGCACACCCAGCAGTGCTCAGGGGTCACTCCTGGCTCTGCACTCCTGGCAAGCTCAGGGAATGATATGGGATGCCAGGAATTGAATCAGTCCCACCCAGGTGGGCCACATGCAAGGCAAACGCCCTACAGCTGTGCTATCTCTCTGGCCCCATCAAGGCAGTTTTGAGGCCCACTCTGCTCACCACTCGACTCTTGCCCCAACCTTACCAGAAGGCTGCCCACAAGTCATCATCAGACTCAGGAGAGCTTCACCCTGGAGGCAGCACCCACCCATACCTGCCCCCCGTAGTGCAATCCTAACACCCAAAGGCCCAAGGAGACAACCTGCAGCATTATAAGGCAGTTAGGCAGGGGATGGGGAGATCTAAACTGCCTCTCACTACTCATCCCAATCTACAGGAGGCAAAAAAAGGACCAACACCAAAGAACTTGGGAGTTTTTAATGCTTAGACTGAAAAACAACACTGAGTGTAATTTTCATAGTCATTTTCTGGCATGGCAAGAACTTGCCCCTCACCCAAGCCAGAGATAGAGGCCCAGAACCACATACCCCTATGCTTCCCAGCACCCCTCAGGTAGATCTTCAGAGTGAAGGGGATGCTTTGTAGTGTAGTGACTCTCCAACCCAGAGGCCAAGAGAGAAGAGGTAAAATGAGCACCATGTGCTGGACACTGCCAGGCATTTCCAAGAGTTTTCTCACACCAGCTGTTTTCACAGATGAAGACTCCAAGACCTGGAGAGGTTGATCAACTTGTCCAAAGTTTTTAAGTTCACAAGTCTCTAGACTGAGGTGAAATTCTAAGGGACTAGGGGTGCAGATGAGTGGTATAACACTTGCCCTGTATGTGTGAAGCCCTAGGCTCCATCCCAAGGGGAAAAAAAGGTAAGTACAAAATCCAGGATTTGTGAGGCCAAAAAGATGGTATAGTGGGCAAAGTGGAGCATGCTTTGCAACTGCTGACTCAGGTTCTAGCCCCAGCACCCCCGTATGGTTCCCTGAGCACCGCCAATAGTGATCCCTGAGCACAGAGCCAGGAGTAAGCCCTGAGCACTACCGAGTATGATCCCCAAAACCAAAAAGGAAAACAGGAAATCCAGGCCTTTCCCACTCTGCTAATGAATTCTTCCTCCATCCAAACCAGCCTCAGTCTCTGAGGAGAGGTTCGCTGTGTCCATCCACCACTGTCCTGGCCCCAGTGAGGAAAAAGGGTCAGTTGGCATGGTGAGGACTGGCACGGCTGCTCCCTCAGACTCAGTGGAACCCAGAGAAAAGCCGGGAGCATGTCTGGAGAGGAAGGTACAAAAAGACAAGGGCAATGATGCCGGCACTGCCATGGGGGGGGGGGGGGGCACTGAGGCTCAATTCCAGGTGTATGGATCTATCTGGGTGTCCCTGAATGGTACAAGGCCGGGGGCCACTCACTTCATCAGCAATGGCAGCAGTTCCAGCTCATTCAGTCTGTCCTTGGCGGCTGCCTCCCAGCCCTTGTTGGCCTGAGGGCTACGAGGGGAGGGGTGCAAGAGCCCCTCCACCTGGACCTCGGGCATGAGACCCGCTAGAGCCCGCCGAGCCCGATTCTCAGCCAGCCGCCCCACGCCCACGACAAGCCGCACCCCCAGCAGCTGCACCTGCCGGCAGAGGGCAGCATCGCACACCCCCAAAAGCTGCTCACGCTGCTTGGCGGGCAGGTCTGCAGGGGTGAGATTGCGTCCACTGGAAGCCAAGAAGAGCAGGGGACACAGGTTGTGGACAAAGCAGTGCTGGAAGAAGACCTCGGGTTGTCCACAGAGGTTCCGGAAGAAGCCCCAGAACCGGGCCCCGCTCACCTCAGACTGTGGGCACTCCAGGCCCAGCACGGGTCGCTTCGGGTGTTCTTGAGGAGGGGTCATCACTGTCCCCACAATGCCCAGCCAGTCCCGGACAACATTCACTTCCCCAAAGGGCACCTGTGGAAAGAGACACGAGGGCTTTGGCCCACAGCCCTGACCCTTTCCCACACACCATGAGGATCCAGCATGGGCTGCCCCGAGGATCCCCTCAGCAAAAGGCCCGAAAAGAGGCTCCCCTTCTGGCTTCTTTCTCTGCACCTTTCTTCAACTTCCAAGGCATAATTGAAGAATGACTTTGCCTCTCCATCCACTCACCTACAGAACCCCTGGTGGGACTCTATCAGGACTTGTGGGTAGGAAGGGGGAGAGGTTGAGAGTGAAGGACAGGGCTGACCACTACTCTCCGGGTGCCCTCTCAGCCTCAAGCCTCAGGCTCTCGCTCCCATCGATCATCATTGATCATCTTTCATCATCCAGTTGGGTCAATAAAAGCGATTGAGCCTCTGCCCTGCAGCCTCTTCCCCTCCTCCACCTGCCAAGCACCCCACTGAGGGGCTGTCACTCATCTGGGGTCTGAAAGGAAAGCAGGCCCCTGGGAGCCGAAGCCTGGCTACTCCCTCAGTCCAGGAGCAGCCAGAGAGGCCAGCGACTCTTCCATGTCAACACAGGGACACAAGTCCCTGAGGACTGGTCCCTTCACCCCCACTCTAGGAGCAGGGGTAAGGTAAAAGAGGGAGGCAGAAGGGACTCTCAGAGGCAATCAATGGGTAGTTCACTGGGGAAACAGAACTAGCATTAATGTGCTTGGAGGCCAGGAGTGTCTAAAACTGCAGAGCCAGTGTGCAGTCCAGTCTGAGCCCCCATGGATCCTCACCCACAGCCAGAGAGCCACCAGAACCCACTCCACCCTTCCAGCACACAAAAGCACATACCCCAGTCTGGGCCATGCCGAAGGGCCCGGGGTTCATGCCGAGGAAGAGCACTTTCTTGGGGCCCTGGCAGTAGCGGGTGACATAGTTGCAATGTAACTCCCAGGCGTACTGGACAGGATTGTAGATGATGCTCACGGGCTCCGAGAACTGCAGCTGGCTCAGCTCAGTATTAAGCCGAAGCTCCTCCTTCAGGAAGCCTTCAGCCAAGCTCGGAAAACTGGGCTGAGGCTCTATTTGAGCCCCTGCAGGTGCAGGCATGGAACCCGGTGGAAAAGCCTGTGGCACGGCCATATCGCTGTCACCTGGAGAGACAGAGGCCTCCTCAGTCCTGGAGCGGTAGAGACAGGTCACTAAGGCTGGAACTCAGAAGAGATTGTCCGTCATTTCCCAAGCTCCGATCGGATTGAATTCACCTCAGATCGTAGTCATAAGCCTCCATCCCCATTCAAGCATCCCTTCCTCTTCATCCGCCACCTGGTGAGCATGACCCAGGGCCACCAATCACCCACTCCACACTGCCTTTCCAACAGCACCAGTGTTGAACCACACCAAACATATGGTAGGGTTCCAATATTTACTGAAGGCCAATTTTCAGCACCTTTAATGTCATCCTTAATAAAAGCAGCTGGGCCTGGCTGTGTCCTAGAAACCAATGTGCTGAGGAATGAGTTGCAGGTGCACAGCCACGGCGAGCTCGTTAGAGGGAGAATTACAATGACTTCCAGGTGGTAGCAAATGCCCAGTGCTGTTGAGAAAGACGTCTCACTGATCCTCCTAACAAGCCCAAGAGCTTGGAGTTAGGGATTGAGGGGAGGAGACTGGTTGGATTTTGTTTCTTTCTTTCTTTTTGGTTTGGTTTAGTTTTGGGGTGAAACCCAATGATGTTCAGGGATTACTTCTGGCTCTGCACTTAAGAATTATTTCTGGGGGCCGGAGAGATAGCATGGAGGTAAGGCATTTGCCTTTCATGCAGAAGGTCATCGGTTCGAATCCCGGCATCCCATATGGTCCCCCAAGCCTGCCAGGAGCGATTTCTGAGCATGAAGCCAGGAGTAACCCCTGAGCACTGTCGGGTGTGACCCAAAATCCAAAAAAAAAAAAAAAAAGAATTATTTCTGATGATATTTGGGAGACCATGTCAGATGGTGGAGATCAAACCTGGGTGAGCTGTGTTCAAGGCAAATGCCCTATCTGTTCCAGGCCCACCCATGAATGGGTATAATTGCTCCCACACCAAAGGTGAGAATGACGCTGAGCAAACTCAAGTAACTTGTCTAGGGCTGAAATGACAGTAAAGCAAGTAGGGTGCTTACATGCATGAAGCTAACCCAGAAATCGATCCCCAGCACCCCATATGGACTCCCAAGGCTGCTAGGAATGATTCCTAAGTGCAGAGCCAGGAAGAATCCCTAAGAACTTCTGGGTGTGGCTCTAAAACAAACAAAAAAGCAATTTTCCTAGAATCAAGCTGCTATTAAGCAATCATTCTAGAATGTGAACCCAAACTATCTGTCTCAAAGGATTCTCTCAACCGATCCCACCCTAATCTCACCTTAGAGGGTTTGGTTAGCTCCTCTCCTAAAAATTCTACAATGACCCAATCCTAGTGCAGTTTCTTTCCCACATTCAAGAATCCTCAGTGGTAAGTAGAATGATGATCAGAGTAAACCCTTACCAGTGATGATACAGCCGGAGTCTTGACTTCGCTCTCCAAATACCACTAATGATGATACCTACTTGACAACACCAATACATAGCATGAAGTAAATGGTATGAGGGGACAAGGGGAGAGGAAGATAAGGGGATTGGGGGAGGGAGCACTTGAGTAAGCATGGTAAGCCACCAAGACTGCTCCCTCAGTCTCATCCTCCCATGAAAACTTGCCTTCCTTCCACACTTTTTTTTTAAAATATGGAACGCTTCACAAATTTGCATGTCAGCCTTGCGCAGGGGCCAGCTAATCTTCTCTGTATCATTCCAATTTTAGTATATGTGCTGCTGAAGCAAGCACCCTTCCACACTTTCAAAATGCCCATTCAATCCTCAACTCGCTATACTCACCTGCCTTTTCTTTTCTTTTTTTTTTTTTTTTTTTTTTTTTTGGTTTTTGGGTCACACCCGGCAGTGCTCAGGGGTTATTCCTGGCTCTCTGCTCAGAAATCGCTCTTGGCAGGTTCGGAGGATCATATGGAATGCCAGGATTTGAACCACCGACCTTCTGCATGAAAGGCAAACACCTTACCTTCATGCTTTCTCTCTGGCCCCGCCATTTTCTTTCTTTCTTTTTTTTTTTTTTGAGTCACACCTGGCGATGCTCAGGGGCTACTCCTGGCTCTTCGCTCAGAAATTGCTCCTGGCAGGCACAGGGGACCACATGGGACGCTGGACTGTGTGCAAGGTGAACGCCCTACCGCTGTGCTATCTCTCCAGCCCTTTACCTGCCATTTCTACAACCCAAGCAAACATATTCCTTGAGTCAAAGGCCCATGACTCGCCACCTCTCCACACATCCAAATCTGCCCGTCCAAGGTGCAGCTCAGATGTTTGCTTCATGAGAGCTTCCCTGCCTCAGAAGATGGAAGTGGTCAAAGCTGGGCCTAGGGATATGGATTCAAGACACTTCCCTGGGTGATGCTAAGAATTAAAGGGCAACTTTCACTAGAACTTCTTTATGTATTGACACCCTGCCTTCCCAGTAAGCCTTTGGCAGATCAGAGACCATCTACATGCCACATGGCAAGTCCCTGGCTCTTATTACTTAACAAAACAACTGCTGAGCTCTGACCAACATTTTTCCTTTTTCTGGCTCTGCATTCAGAAGTTACTCCTGGCAGGCTCAGGGAAACATATGGAATGCTGGGGATCAAACCCAGGTTGATCCCTGCAAGGCAAATGCTCTGCCTGCTGTGCTATTGCTCTTGTAGCCCCAAGGCGAGCAATTTTTCAATTGTTTACAACTACCTTGTACCTACTCCTTTTCCAGATGGACTCACCATTTCTTTTTGGTTTTGTTTTTTGGGGGCACACCAGTGGATGTAGCCAGCAAGCAGTGCACTGAAGCAAGCCTGAAAAGTGGGTGTCTGACCTGGTAAACTCAGAATGTAAGAAGTGGAGAAGATGGCTAGAGAGGGCAAGATGGACTGTGAGCAGGCTTTGCCTTTGTTTGCTCCTCAGAACCAAGTGGCAAACTCATCCAAAATTTAAAGAACACAACTACTCAAATATGTCAGAGATCCTTGTTTTGCATCTCCCTATGTGCTGCATTAGTGGACTGGCTCTTCTAGCTCTGGAATCTCAAGTCTTAGGCTGGGCCATCCTTTGACCTTTAGAAACCTGTGCTGGGAAGAACAAGGATGGGAACACACAAGAGAAGCAAAGGAAACCACGGTGATAGAACAGCAGGTAAGGTATTTGCCTTGCATGCAGTCAACCCAGGTTTGATCCCTTGCATCTCATATGGTCCCCTGGGCATCTCTGGGTATAACCCAAAAACAAGGAGGGGGAGAGGGGGGGAATGAGGGAGAGAGAGGAATGAGGGAGAGAGGGAAAGGAAGAGAGAGGGAGGAGAGAGAAAGGGAAGCAGGAAAAAGAAGTGGAGAGAGGGAGAAAGGGAGGGAGGGAGGGAGGAAGGGAGAAAGGGGGGGGGGGAGTTGTGCTAAAGTTCCCCTGAGCACTCACAGAACTGGGGAAGTTTTTTCAGAGCCTGATTTAAAAATCACAGGCTGGATGACTTAAATTCTAGTCCTAGTGATATCCCTAAGAGTCTCTGAAACAAGGCATTAACTCTGTGAATTGAAAATATATAGCACAGTGAATGGGTGCTTGCCTTGCACATAGCTGACCAGTGTTTGATTCCCAGCACCCTATATGGTTCCCCAAGAACTCCCAGAAGTGATCCCTGAGTGCAGACCCAGGTGTTAGCCTTGAGCACCACATGGACATGGTGTGACTCCAAAATGAGAGAGAGGGCTGGAGAGATAGCATGGAGGTAAGGCATTTGCCTCCCATGCAGAAGGTTGGTGGTTCGAATCCCGGCATTCCATATGGTCCCCCGTGCCTGCCAGGAGCGACTTCTGAGTGTAGGGCCAGGAGTAATCCCTGAGTGCTGTTGGGTGTGACCCAAAAAAACAAACAAAAATGAGAGAGAGAGAGAGAGAGAGAGAGAGAGAGAGGGAGGGAGAGAGAGAGAGAGAGAGAAAGAGAAAGAGAGAGGAAGAGAGAAGAGGAGAGAGAGAGAAAGAGAGAGGAAGAGGAGAAAGAGAGAGAGGAAGAGGAGAAAGAGAGAGAGAGAGAGAGAGAGAGAGAGAGAGAGAGAGAGAGAGAGAGAGAGAGAGAGAGAGAGAGAGAGAGAGAGAGACTAGTTTTAGTTTGGGGGCCACACCAAAAAATGCTCAGGTTGGCAATATCCTGAAAGTGCTGGAAATCAACCTGGAACTCCCACCTGTTGAGTTATCTCCTCTGCCAGGGAGTTTTAAGTTTCTTATTTGATAAATATATTAGCAGTCTCTCAGTGGGGAAGAAATCCAAAGTAAGTACAACCTACATGTATAAAATGTTTTATGAGGGCAAATAAATAATGCATTATGATTAGAGGTTTAATATATTTTCAAATACCAAGAGGAACCTGCACATTCCACCTAGAGACACCGTGAGCCAGCAACTTAAGAAATATATCCTGGGGCCGGGAAGGTGGCGCTGGAGATAAGGTGTCTGCCTTGTAAGCGCTACCAAGGAACGGACCGCGGTTCGATCCCCCGGCGTCCCATAAGGTCCCCCCCAAGCCAGGGGCGATTTCTGAGCACATAGCCAGGAGTAACCCCTGAGCGTCAAACGGGTGTGGCCCAAAAACCAAAAAAAAAAAAAAAAAGAAATATATCCTGGGGGTAGAGAGCTAGTGCAGAGGATGTACTTGTGTTGCACAAGGCTGACCTAGGTTGGATCTCAGGCACCACATATAACACGCACACACACACCCCTGAGCACTGCCAGGAATAATTTTTGGCCAAGAACCAGGAGTATGCCCTTAAGGGCCACTGGGTGCAACAAATAAAGAAATAAATTTACTTTGTATTGGCAAGATAGTGATACTACAGATGGCAAGTGTAGTGCAGCAGCATTGTATTCCTGAAATATCTACAATAACAGTATTACAGTATCTAAATTTTAAAAATTAAAACCGCTGGCCGGTAAGATAGTAAGGTGGGGTAGGGCGTTGGCCTTACACGTAGCCCTGAGCGCTGCCGGGTGTGACCCGAATCAAAAATATTAAATAAATAAAATTGGTTTTGTTGTTTGTTTTGGGGGGCCACACCCGTTTGACTCTCAGGGGTTACTCCTGGCTATGCGCTCAGAAATCGCTCCTGGCTTGGGGGACCATATAGGACGCCGGGGGGATAGAAATGCGGTCCGTCCTATGCTAGCGCTTGCAAGGCAAGACACCTTACCTCTAGTGCCACGACTCTGGCCCAATAAAATTGTTTTTGAAGCAAACATGCTTTATAAATTAATGCTCTACTACATTTAATGCAAAGAAAAAGGGGTGAGGGTGGATCCAGCCTATCCAGCAGTAGGTCTGGCCTCCTGGGTTCTCATACACTAGGTCCTTTAAGTAAGTGAATGGAAGGAAATCATCTCTCCTGTCCCTTTGGAGCACTCAGGCATAGGCAGGAACAAATCCTTCATACAGTGAGAATGCGTGGAGCTCAGTGGCATAAAATGCATGCTTCGAGTGTAAAGCACTGGGTTCATCTCTAGCATGCACAAGAAAATATAAATGAAACAGTCAACACTCTATCAACTATATCACTATATATCACTATTATCAACACACTATCCTGAAAGTGCTGGCAATCAAACCAGGAACTCCCACCTGTTGAGCTATCTCCACTGCCAGGGAGTTTTAAGTTTCTTATTTGATAAATACATTAACAGTCTCTCAATGGGGAAGAAATCCAAAGAAAGCACAATATACATGTATAAAATGTTTTGGAAGGGCAAATAAATAATGCATTGTGATTAGAGGTTTAAAATATTGTCAAATACCAAGAGGAAGCTGCAAGTTCCACCTAGAGACAAAACTAGAGAGAAAACTCTCCCCCAAGAAACCAAGAGTTTCCTGGCTTGTCCCTTGCAAAGGTGGGTACTGGGGAGACCAACCCCAACCCCAGAGCAGGGTCACCCCAACAAAGACTTTGGAACCCCATCTGCCCCTACTCTAGAGCCCTACAACCCCCTAGGCCCCAGCCTCCCACATTGCCACTTCCTCACCTGCAGTCGCTCCCCATCCGGTTTCCGGTTTCTTTCCCCGCCGCCGGAAGCGGAAAACACTGGGAATTGTAGTCTTCTTTGTTCAGGAAAGGTGATTGGTGGAGCCAGGCCACTTCCGCCGGAAGTAATTAATACCCGGAAACCGTGTTACATCAGCACTAAGTGTTGCTGGGAGTTGTAGTTTATTCTTTTTACCGGTTCCCAAAGGAAAAACTTGAAACAAGTCAGATAATGTATCTGTAACGACCTCTGAAATTCTGGTTCCTAATCCTAAAGGCTTTGCTTCTTTCAAAAGTTCATCCAGTAACACTTTCTCCAAAGGGATTGATAATCAGAAACTGTGACCAGTCTTAAGAAGGATCAACAACCATTTCTGGCACTCCTGTTGCAGGTATATCCCAGATATGAGATTATCTCCTTGCAACCTTCCAAGGGCTGCATATATAACACAGAGACTGTTAAGACATGCTCTTTGGTAAATACTTTGAGACGTCCATCCTCCATTAGTACAGTCTCCAGTGGTCTTCTATTTGTCTCACCTTCTGCCTTGCTCTCTGCTCAGCCCTATAATAATACATTCTTCCCAACCCTACCTCTCAAACAGATATGTTTAAATAGGTAGAAATTCAAATAGTGGGGCTGGAGCAATAGGACAGGGATGGGGTGCTTGCCTTGTATATGGCTAACTCTGGTTTGATCCCTAGGATTCCATGTAGTCCCCTGAGCGCTACCCAGAGTAATTCCTAAGTGCAGACCAGGAGTAATTTCTGAGCATTGCCAAGTGGATAACACCCCCCCCCCCCAATTTTCAGATATGTTTTGAATCTGCCAGATTTTCCTTCCCTTACAAATCTTAATCCTCTGGGTGCGTTTAACAGTCTATCCCCTCTCTTCATATTCCAATGCCCAAGATTTTCCTATTCCTAGCCTTGTTTGTGACATCTGTCCGAGTCTGGGTCTGTTTCTTAACTCTAGACTAGATATTTCTTCAAACCAGTGGTCTTCTAGATACCTCTCACCTCACATCTTAGCACAGCCTTATTTCAAATTGGGGAGAAGTGAGGTCTCCTAAATGTAGTAAGACTTGTGAGCCCTTGAATGGAAAGAGGTGAGGGAATAGGATCCTATCTTTCTCCCACATCTCTCTTCTCTTTCTACCAAGGGACAAGAACTAGTAGTGTCAGGGATTTGTGAATGGTGATCTTCTGGCACCAAAGGTTAGAAGCCACTCCTCTTTTCATGACTTTAGATATTGAATTTTGTTTTATTTTTATTTCCTTAGTTTTAATTTGTGTCAGATTTTCTCCTCTCCATCTTTGCTTTTCACTACCTGAGTAGATATATAGGTGTCTCTTTCATAATTTTCTGTATCTGTGAGGCTCTATCTCTCTTCTCTAAATATCTATTTCATGTCTCTGCTACTTTCTCTCAATTAAAATAAAAGTGTTTTAAATTCTTGGGGCTGGAGCAATAGCACAGTGGTAAGGGATTTGCATTGCATGCGGCCAACACACAACAGACCCCGGTTCAAATCCTAGCATCCCATATGGTCCCCTGAGCCTGCCAGGAGCATCTTCTGAGTGCAGAGCCAGGAGTAACCCCTGAGCACTGCCAGGTATGACCCAAAAAGTATTTTAAATTTTAGAATCTATTTTCCACTCAGGCTCCCCTATCTCCATGGAGATAATAATGTGTGTATGTGTTACTAAACAAATTTAATACATAATTAAAATAAAGCTGGAGCAATAGTTCAGTGAGTAGAGAGTCTGTCTTGCATGTAACTGAACCAAATTTGATCTGTCACCCCATATCTGTCACCCCTGCCTGCAAAGATTGATTCCTGAGCTCAGAGCCAAGAATAAGCCCTGAGCATCAGGTGTAAATAAAAAAAAACTGAATAATTAAAATAAGGAGAAAGGGGTCTGAGATACATCTCAAAATATATTAGAATTGCGCTTTGCATGTGGAAGTCCTGGGTTTGATCTCCAGTGTCACATGTTTTTTGTGCACCACTAAGAATGACCCTGAGCACTGAGCCTAGATAGCCCCTAAGCACCAACAAGCGGGTTGCAAACATTTTATTAAAAGAAGACTCAGACAGGAGTAATAGCTCATTTGTAGGGCATTTTGCCTTGCAAGCAGCTGACCCAGGACCAACTGTGGTTCAATCCCCAGCATCTCATATGGTTCTCTGAGCCTGCCAGGAGCAATTTCTGAGCACAGAGACAGGAGTAGCCTCTAGCACCAACGGATGTGGCACACACACACACACACACACACACACACACACACACACACACACACAACTGGATAGATAGAACAATAAGGTACAGATAGTACAGAGAAATAAAGCCAACCTGGATTCAATTGCATGTGACTAACCTGAGTTTAATTCCAGGGTCGGAGCTATAGCAAAGCGGTTTGGGTGTTTGCCTTGCACGTGGCTGACCCAAAACGGACCTAGGTTCGATCCTGGCGTCCCATATGGTTCCCTGAGCCAGGAGCAGTATCTGAGTGCAGAGCCAGCAGTAACCCCTGAGCATCACTGGGTGTGGCCAAAAACCAAAAACAAAACAAAAAATAATTTCCTATGTACCAGAAATGAGCACAGATCCAGGAGTAAGCCTTAAACACCCAAAACCAAACCAAACTGGAGGCTCAGAGAGATAGTACATTGGGTAGGTTGTTCACCTTGCACATGACCTACTGGGGTTTAATCCCTGGCACCTTCCAAATACTGGTTCAATTCCTGGTCCTCTAAGCATTGCCAGGAATGAATCCTGAGTGCAGAGCCAGGGTTAAGCCCTGAGCACTGCCAGTGTGGCCCACAAATCAAATTTTAAAATGCAGAAAAAGGCAAAATGGAGAAAAGGAGAGAAAGCCTCAAAAATGACATTTGGGGAGGGGGGGTTCTTCCCACCCCGCTTTATTCAAATTTAGTTTCCAGCCCTAAGTATTTCTAAGTATCTACAGAGTAACAGTGATTTCTAAGTATCTACAGAGTAACAGTGATTTTGAGAGTTTGTGGGATAGAAGTCAAAACAGACACAGGTCATGGCCTGAACTAGAGCAGAAACTAAGGTCACTCCCGGAGGGCCAGCCAGGCTGGGGCAGGGACCCCTGCCACCCATCAGTTTGTTCCTGGGTCCTTAGAGGAGAGCAGGCCCTAAAGGGTTAACCTTCTGGTATGTTTTCTTTTGGTTTTGGTGGGCAGCCTGAGCTGTGTTGGGCCATGAGCGCCATCTATCGGCTCCTGAAGGTTTTAGCTCTGACTCCGTACTTGGACTTCTAGACCGATCTTTTGGCCTCTGTATCGGAAAGGGGAGTTATCTGGCTGCAGGGCTCCAGCACAGAAAAGAAATACAGAGGATGGAGAAGATGAGGGTCAGGTTTCCCACTCTCAGGTACTGGATGTCATCTGAGCCTCCACTACCTCTGGCCTTGGGGAGCCACGCAAGAGCTTCTGTGTCTGACTTTCTGTATGACCATCTCTCCCAGTTCCATATACTGGGCAATTATCCTCTCTCAGAGCATCTGTGAGATGCAGTGACAATGCAGAGACCTTGAAAGTCTAGGACTTGACCCTCAGCTCTAACACTTTGTACCGTGACCTTAGGCAACTCTTTTCTGTGCCTCTGTTCAATAGTATCTGAGATCATCAATGTGACCTTTGTCTTCTTTTGCGATAACCACAAGGTTATTGATTATTTAAGGTGCTCGATCCATGCAGAACACAGAATAGATGTACCACCGAGTTTAATTGTTACTATGACCATGTGCCAGGGTCTCAAATAAGATGCTGGTCAGAGCATTCTAGACACAGGCTACACCAGACACCAGCCCAGTGGAAAAGACAAAACAACTCCCTGGAGAGTCCCACAAACACAGTAAATTTGAGGTTGGAAGTTGAAGATCTCAAAGAAACTATTTAGCAAGATTAGCAAGAACTGGAATGGGAGGTCAAAGAAAGAATGAACTGGATATAAACAAGCATTATGGTGTTCGCTTCGGCAGCACATATACTAAAATTGGAATGATACACAGAAGATTAGCATGGCCAATTCATAAAGCATTCTATATTTAAAAAAAAGGCATTATGAGGACCGGAGAGATATCATGGAGATAGGGCATTTGCCTTGCATGCGGAAGGACGGTGATTCGAATCCTGGCATCCCATATGGTCCCCAGAGCCTGCCAGGAACTACTGCCAGGAGTAACCCCTGAGAGCTGCTGAGTGTGATCCAAAAAACAAACAAACAAAAAAGGCATGAATGGCCCTAGTAGAGCTTAATCTAGGGAAGTGGAGGGAGTTCCTAATGTGTGGGGTAAGCAAGGACCACCTAACCCCAAAGATATGTCCTCCTTGGCATACCTGATAGTGCCCAGGACTTACACCTGGTGGTTCTGCACTCAAGTTGGCAAGTGACATCCATCCACACTGTACACTGTACTTTCCAGTCCAGGAATAAAATTCTAAGGTTTGGGTCAGATGCTGTGGCTGACCCAGGTTCAATTCCTGGGACAGAATATGGTCTCCTAATCCCTTCCAGGAATGATGCCTGAGTATGAAGTTAAGAGTAAACCCTGAGTACTGCTGGATGTGACCACAAAAAAAAAAAAAAGTCTTATGTTTTTTGTGTGTGTGAAGGGTGTTGTTGGGTCACATCCTGTGATATTCAGGGATTGGTCCTAGCTCAGCACTCAGATATTACTCCTGGCAGAGATCACGGGATCATATGGGACTCCAGGGATCAGATCCTGCTCAGCCATGTGCAAGGCAATACCCTACCAGCTATACTAACTCTTCAACCCCAAAGTCTTAAGCTTTGACCAAGCTCCACAAAGCAACAAAGATATATGGAGAGACCAGAGAGATAGAAGAACATTTGTCTTGCATACAGCTGACTCGGGTTCAATCCCCAGCAGCATTGCCAGCCAGAACAGAGCCAGGACTAATCCATGAATATCTTTGGGTGTGACCCAAAATCAAAACAAAACAAAACAAAGATGTATTGCAGCCCCATCAGGACTTTGTGGGACCCATTATTCAATGGCTCTCCACCCCCAACTAGTACAAGAGAGTCAGTGGTCTCTCTTTTCCTAGAAATGAAGATGGGGATAAGGAGATAGACTGAAATTTCACTTATTTGTCCTAGAGGATCAGCTCTCTCACTCTCTTTTCTGCCTCTATATTTTCTGTAGCTCCACCTTCATCTACCTTTCTGGAAAACATGACCGATTGACAGGGGAGGAATGGAGGGACAAGGGGCTTTGCAGGATGCCACCCGATCAGTTATGATAGACATACAGAGCCAATGATCCTCTTTGTCAACCTCATCAGCTCTATCTCTGCAAGGGCAGAAGTGGCCTTATGGATCGGTGCCACTTAGCTGGAAGCCGTGGCAGCTCCCATGTTTTCTGATGCAGGTTCCTCTGATTTCTGATGCCTGGGTCCTCTGAGCAGAGTAAGGATGGGTTGGATGGGTTGATTTGCATCTCTTACTTGGGAAGCAATTATCGGAGGACCTGTCAGCTCAGTGCAGCTCTCTCCTCACTAATCGGATTTCACCAGTGCCCGAGGCTGGGGGGGGGGCCTGAGTAATTTGGCTTGATGCAGTGGTGGGAGATGTCGGGGCCAGGAGGCCGGACAATCTGTCTGAGTGGTGGGAAAGTTGTCCAGAGCAATTATTCTGAGGGGACCACACAGACAGAGGACTGGACTGACCCCCAAGTCCTACAGCCATTGGCAGACAGAGGGGAGCCTCTCCTTGAAGGGAACTCAGTTAAGCCATTTTGAAGGAAAGTCAAATCGAGTCTGGAGGAGGGACCAAGCCCTTGTCTGGGAAGATACCCCAACTTCCCGCCTAGCTGCCCTGTCTGCCCTCCAGCCTACCAGCCAAGGATGAGTCTCCCGGGCCTGCTCCTTCCTTCCCTGTGCTTCTAAACCTCACTTTTTTGCCTCTGAACCTCTCCCTGGTCTTCTCTAATCCCTGAAGCCCTAGTGAATCTGTCATCTCTCATCTGTCTTGCACTGACCCACTGCCACTGTCCCCAAATCTGGTATCCAAAGGCCCACCTTCTTCAGTCTCTGTTCTAGGCAACTCTTGGAGAGAGGTGACAGGATAACACTAATTCTCAGTGCTCCTTCTTCCTCAGGCCTTGACACCGACACCCTCATCTACCCCCAGTGAAGAGCAACTTATGAGGACATGGCTACTGAGTGAACTTCTCAAAGGAGAAAACAGTTTTTTTTTTCCCCTTTGTATCCCTGGTTTCCAGGCAGCCCTGGCAGATGTTTGTAAGACAAGAAATGCCTATTGACTGCATCCATGATCCAATGCAATCTTCCTCAACTAGGGTCCTACAGCCTTCTGTGGGCCCCTGGGATATTCCGAGGAGATCACAGGTGAAAATCAAGTGAGGGAGCCATGGAACAAGATTAGTGAACAACCAGTAGGATGGGAGTTGAGGGAGGGACAGGAAGGAAACAAGGTCTGAAGGAGCCACAGAGAGAAAAGATTTTGATTCACTACTCTAGAGAATGATCTACCCTGTCTACACTCAACTGTCTGACTCCATAGAACACCAACATCACTGGCTCAGTTTCACAGCCCCAGCCTGCTCCCCCTCCACTGGGCATCCCAGCTTGACTTATCACTCCCTTCAACATGCTGCAAAGTTCAACTTCCTCACCTGCTCCTGACTTTTTGTTCCCTGGGACATACTCCTCTCCCCTCCCCTCTGTCCCCTGAATTCAACCTACATAGTCCTTCAAATTCCACCTCCTCTTGGAAGCACTCTCTTGATCCTCCCTTTGCTGGTACCTGCCTGTTTTTTCCTTCTCATCAGCTGTTATCTACTTATTGCTAAAATGCCTTCACTCAGGGCCAGAGCTATAGCCTAGCAGGTAAATCCTTGAATGCAGCCTATCAGGTTCAATCCCTAGCACTCTATATGGTCTCCTGAGCACTGCCAGGAGTGATCCCTGTATGTAGAGCCAGGAGTAACCTCTTGGATACTGCCAGATGTGGCCCCTCCCCAATTTTAATTTGAAAAATAAAATGCCTTTCCTCTCTTGCTTGCCCATGTGACTTGAGAGGTTACCACTCCGTCTGCTCTCTGCTGAACATGAGCTCATGTTTCAAATAAGGGCCACACCTGTCATATTGGGGCCAGCAATCCCACACCCAGACACCCAGTGGTGCTTGAAAACCATATGGTGCCAGGGATTGAACTCAGGGCCCAGCATGTCTCTAGCACTTGTGCTTTCTTCAGATCCCCTTGCTTTCTGTTTTTCTCATTTAAATACATTCTTATGGTGAGTTAAAGGGGACACTGGACTTATGGGAAATTGGAGATGGGGACTCTAAGCACTTACCTGCATTGAGATCACCTGAAGGCCAGCCACACTGTGGCTGATCATTTTCTTCTTCACCTGTGCAAAGAGAATCAGGCCCAGGGTATCCCCAAGGACACTGACCTAGTCTCCTCTTATCTGCTTTCCTTTCTTCTCCTTTTATCAGGTCTCCCAAACTGTGGAAGACTGTCTGTCTGTGTCAACCGCATGCTGAGTCTCAGCTGCTAGGACTCCCATCCACTCCGACCACTAAGCTCCCTGGCTGTCACTCACATTTGTCAGTTTTCCTGGCGCTACTGTTCCTAGGGAGGGGGCTCATCTTGACCCAGGGAGCCCAAAGGCCTATCTCACCTTGGTTTCTTTACCCCCTTCACAAATGAGACCTTGAAGTCTCCCTCTGCAAATATGAATAATAAAGAAACAAGGCACTGGGCCTGAAACGGATGCAAATTGGCCCCAATTCTCAGTCCAAGAAAGAGAATGTCTGAGCTGTGGACCCAGAGATACTCTGTGCTCGTTTGCATGTCATTTGCATTATATTTACATGCAATCAATTTCATGTTCAAATGCACAACCCTCCCTCCCCTCAGTTCTTCTCCCCCCACCCCGGGGGCTCCCCTCAGCCACTGCCCCCATCAATTCCCAAACCCCTGCCCTTCTTCCCCTAGCCCCTGCCACAAACCTCTGCAGCCTTTTCCTCCTTTTTGCCAGGGTCCCCAGCTTACCCCTTCTCCTACTGCCACACACTCTCTTGCCCCACACTCAGAACAGTCTTCTGGAGGGGGGGGTCTTACCCTTAGATCGGGAGGGGCATCCCTGCTGCCCCCTCCCGCCCTGAGCCTGGCAGCCGCAGCAGACAGCTAGCGCGCCTCTCAGCAAATCCCAGCCCATTCAGTCCAATGATTAATGGCGCTGCCCTCCCCATGAACCTGCCTTTAATACGAGGAAGTTATGAAACCGCTATACATCAGCAGCTCCGGCCCGCGGCCCCCGCCCGCCGCCGCTGCCTCCTCTCCTCCACCCCCCACCCTCCTGCTCCCTCTTCAAAATCTCATTTGGTCGCCAGCAGCCTGGTCCCACCCCTCCTCTGGCCGGTGCTGGGGGGGTGGGGGTGTCTGGCCCTGCCACCGTGCCCGATGAGGACCCACATCTCATTTTCCCTTCCTCTCCCCCCTGCTCCGCCCTCCCCCACACCCCCCATCTCCTGCCCCATTTAGAATTGCTGACATTTTATCTGCATTACATACATCACTCCATCCCCAGCAGCCATCTCTCATGGATTGGGGGGATGGGGGGGTCCTGAGCTTGGGAAGATGGTGGAGAAGTAGGGTAGAGGCAGGGAAAGCGAGAGCGCATCTTCTCCATACCCCTGAGCCCTGGGAGACTGTGCAGGTGAGACTAGAAGAGGTGAGAGCAGGTGTACCCCTCATGTCCCTGGGTACCTCGCAGCAACAAACCAGGGACCTTCCATTTGCTCATCTCCTTCCGCACCCCATGGGCTCCTCTGTAAGAGATCATTAAGGAGGCCGAGAGCCTGCCAGTTTATTCTCCCACACCCCCTTTGGGACAGTCCTTCTGAGTATCTAACTACGGTGTCTCATGCTGCAGCCCCTTTCTTCTCGTTTTGCCCTTGGACTGTCTCTCAAGTGAGTGGAACTCTTTGTTCTGAAGCCTGAGTAACCAGGGACAGGCCCCACCTATACACTCCAGTCTTAGAAACACAGTAGGAGGCCAAGGGTGGGGTCGTTAGAAAGGAAAAAAATGAGACCTAAATTCAAGAGGAGGAAAGACAAAACCTTGAGGATGGAGGCTGATGTCTCCTGGAGGGATGGGCAGGATTGGGGGCAGCTTCAAACAGAGGGGTGTGGACCAAGAGACAGACAGCAGAAGGGGCTGAAGGGGATCTGGGGAACAGACAGGCAAACAAAGAGACAAACAAACAAAGGGACCATCGCCTGGGACCAGCAGACAGATGAGAGGGAGCCACCGAGCACCGGGTTGGCGGGACTGGAGCAGAAGGACTCACCGGCCTGTCCCTAAGTCCCTAAGGGACCCTTTGCTTGCTGGGTCAGTGTCTGTCCTCAGAACCTCCATGCCTGCCCCTGCCCCTCCACGCTCCACATTGGGCTGACCCAATCCTGGTTCTCCCTCAGGCTCAGGTCATCCTGGGCTCTGCCCTCACTCTCCTCTGTGGAGACTCAGATCCTTCCTGTGGGCTCTGGAGGCTCCCACAGGAACCCGCAGGGTCCCCCAGGGACGCATAGGGGGGCCAGGCTCCAGTTGGGGGGGGGCAGGCTTGGGCCCAGCCCACGGGGGGTGTGTGTGTGTGTGTGAACTTTAGAGGCCTGTCTTAGGTCCTCCACTACTCTGTAGCCACAAGACCATAGGCCCAGCAGGAAAGTAAAGACCCCTCTGCCCTTCCTGCACCCCAACCTCAGGGCCTAGGGGGTGGTGAGGCTGGTAGCTAATGTACACCCTGTTTACATCTCATTTCCGGCCTCCTAATTCTTGGTCTACCCACAAACCCCAGTCTTCCAATCCATCCTCTCTCAGTCTCCTCTGTCCCCTGAGAGTTGAGAGTTGAGAGTGCAAGATCACCCATGGGGATCACCCATGGGTGCCCTGACTTTCTTATTTTCTTTCTTTCCTTCCTTCCTTCCTTCCTTCCTTCCTTCCTTCCTTCCTTCCTTCCTTCCTTCCTTCCTTCCTTCCTTCCTTCCTTCCTTCCTTCCTTCCTTCCTTCCTTCTTTCTTTCTTTCTTTCTTTCTTTCTTTCTTTCTTTCTTTCTTTCTTTCTTTCTTTCTTTCTTTCTTTTTCTTTCTCTCCCCTCATTTTAGGCCACACCCAACAGTGTAAGTGGTATAAGTCTCTCTGCTCACTCCTGGTAGGCTCTGGGGACCAAATAAGATGTTGGGAATAGACCCCACGTCAGCTGTGTTCAAGGCAAGTGCCCTGCCCACTGTACTATCACTGTGGCCCCTAACCCGACTTTCTCATGTGCCTCCTTCTTGCAGATGTCCATCCTCAGCCTGTCAAGCTGGGTCACCTCACCTACCTCAGGATTACCTTCAGTTCTGGCATCTCACGTACACACAAGCACATATTCAGGCATATGAGCGCATCCACCTCTGCACAGAAGCAGGGCTTCCATGTGTCATCTCTAGCTTTGACCCTCGTTTCTCAGCCTCACCTACCCTTGTCCAGCTCAAACTTAGCTGTCCTTCTGGACAGGTATTGCCAGCACTCTGGGAGCTAGCTGGTGATAATTTTACTGTCCCCCCTGGCTCTGGGACACCTGCAGAAACCACAGAAGTGCTAACCTGTCTGCAGATAGATAAGACCTAACAGCCCCCACTTGTCAGATGCAGCAATGGAGGAGACACTGACTGAGTAAAGCCTTTTCCCAGGGTACTATTCTCCCAGGGAGAAAGGGGTGCTGGACCCTCTGTTCCATGTACCCTGGACAGTTATGATCTTCCACTGGGCAGGGAGATATCCTCAGCTCTGGCCCCTAAAAACTGCCCCCTTGGGTTACTTGGCTTGAGGTTGGAAGCTGTGTCCAGCCAGCCCCCTACCTCTGAGCCTCACACAAATTCCTGCACTTACCACTCAGCAAGCCCCAGCTCTTCCTTAGCAATGAGCCCTTGATAGGACTGTTCCCCCTACCCTCCACTTTTGAACCAGGAAGACCCCAGCTCATTCTCCCCACTCTGGGGAAGCCTGTTCTGTGTACCCATGTCATGGTGACATATCCGAACAGCTGTCCCAGATTCCCCGTCCCCTCTTTCCAGGACAGGGGGCATCTTGCCTGGTTCTACTCTTCCCAGAGCAGACAAAGTTATGTTACTGTTATGTGAAACCATTTCCCTCCCCATCCTGAGTCTGGGAACTGAAGCTGCAACTGATTGGGGAGGCCTAGCAGATAAACCAAGGGGCTAGGGAACTGGTTTGAAGGGCTGAGTGCAGGCATTGGAGGTGGGAGGTCTGAGTTTGAGCCCCAGAACCAAATGATGCCCCACACACTTCTGTAGCAACCTATAGCAACCCCTCTGCTCAGAACATGATAAAGTCTCAAGACATGAGACATGATCCTAGGGTATACTGTGTGCATTTCCTGGGCTTTTCTTTGCTTTTAATTTAAAGTTCTGGATTTATGGGTCACAGCTGGCAGTGCTTGAGGCTTACTCCTGACTGTGCATTCAGGGATCACTCTTAGAGTTTCTGGGGGGTGTGCATTTATGCAGAATAGAGATCAACACAAACCCTGGTCAGATATATGCAAGGCAAACGCCTTAACTCTGTACTTTTTCTCCAGCAACCTCCCTTTTGTTTATTTTATTTTAAAATAATCTATTTCCTTATCTATTTTCCTTACCACAAAGGGTGGTGAGTGCAGTTAAAGAAGTAATTACACTAAAAACTGTCATAACAATGGTAATGCATGAGAGAAGTAAAATACCTGTCTTAAATACAGGCAGAAGTGGGGGAGGAAGGAGTTGGGAGGGACTGTTTGTGGGAATTTGCACAGGTGAAGGGGGTTATTTGGGGGGGGGTGGGGAGCAGTTTTTTTTGTTTGTTTGTTTTTTGTTTTTGAACCACATCCGGTGCTGCTGAGGGGTTACTCCTGGCTATGCATTCAGAAATCACTCCTGGCTTGGGGGGACCATATGGGACACTGGAGGATCAAACCAAGGTTTGTCCTAGATTATCGGTGCAAGGCAAACACCCTATACTTGTGCCACTGCTTCCACTCAGGAGATGGGGGGTGGGGGGATGGAGGTCTGTTCTTTTTTATGACTGAGGCCCAACTGCAAACATGTTTGTAATTGTGAAAAATAAAATATTATTGAAAATAAATAAATACAGGGCCAGAGAGATAGCACAGCGGCGTTTGCCTTGCAAGCAGCCGATCCAGGACCTAAGGTGGTTGGTTCGAATCCCAGCATCCCATATGGTTCCCTGTGCCTGCCAGGAGCTATTTCTGAGCAGATAGCCAGGAGTAACCCCTGAGTGCCGCCAGGTATGGCCCAAAAACCAAACATAAATATAAATAAATAAATAAGGGGCTGGAGTGGTGGCACAAGCAGTAGGGCATTTGCCTTGCATGCACTAACCTAGGACAGAGCGCAGTTCGATTCCTCAGTGTCCCATATGGTCCCCTAAGCCAGGAGCAATTTCTGAGTGCATAGCCAGGAGTAACCCAAGTGTCACCAGATTTGGCCCAAAAACCAAAAATAAATAAATAAATAATCTATTTCC
This sequence comes from Suncus etruscus, assembly GCF_024139225.1. Lineage (NCBI taxonomy): Eukaryota > Metazoa > Chordata > Mammalia > Eulipotyphla > Soricidae > Suncus > Suncus etruscus. Next base: position 80,824,263 of record NC_064858.1, read on the forward strand.
TTGGGTCAGAATGACGCTTGCCTTGCATGCAGCAAATCTAGTTTCAACCCCCTCCACCCTATATGGTCCCTCAAACCCTGCCAGAAGTGAGCACAGAGCCAAGAGTAAGCCCTGAGCATCACTGGATGTGGCCCCAAAATTAAACCAAAAAATCTCTTAGCTTTACTTAATGCTGAATGAACGGAAGAACAAAGCAAGCACACTGAAGGGGAGAAGGAAGAGTCAATGAGTCAACGGAGGAGGTGGAGGGAGGGGCCGAAGGGAGAGGAGGCAGAGAGGAAGCAGGAGGAAGGATCGACTAGAACTTCTGATCCTCACCCTACTAGGCAGAGACCAGGTCTTGGCCCTTAGTTTCATTCCTGCCCCTATATTCCTGCCTGAAATGGGCACATCTTCCCAGAACACAGGTGCAGGGAACCGAAGCTTCAGACCCACCATTTCCCCAACTCACTCTCCCTGGACGACAGATACAGGGCTGAGGTACATCTGCCCGGTGAGGAAGGGCCTGACTAAACCTACTGGGCTTTGCTCCCAAAGCTGGGACCCTCGAAGTGCCTGGTGACAGGTCTTGATGGTGCTTCTTATGTCTCTGCCGTGAAGGACACTAGGATCGTGTAGCTCCCCACTCCCTACAGGAATGTGGACTCCTCTCACCTCCCTCCCCAAGGACCTTCTGCAGTGACTCATTCTGCCTAGCAGGACTCTCTTACCCCACCCCCACCCCTTCACCTTCCCATTGGAGGCAGCAGAAAACTACCTGCCCTCTCCTCCCTCTCCTGGCCCACCAATCACAGGGGTGATCAAGGCCCCTTTTGGGCTCAGGGTTCCAGCCTGGTACCACAAGTTTCCTCAAAAACCACTAGTAACAACCTCTGAGCACAGAGCCAGGAGTAGTCCCCAGCATGGCCGAATGTCCCCCAAATGGGAAAGTCCCCCCCCCCATCTCATCTCCATCTCAAATCCCAGGGGTCAGGCAACATCCAAAATCTGGGGGCCCAGAGCTGCAGGGTGGAAGCCGCTGAGCTGAACCTGATCCTTTAGAGTCCCAACAGTGCTAGGGATGGAGGCAGGGTTGGGGGGCTGGGCACCCACCGGGCATCTCCAGCTCCACAGACCTGAGGGGCATGGCCTACCTCTGCCTGTAAGTTCCTCCTGGAGTCTAGCTTAGATCTTCCCTGCTGCTGCTGCTGGGGCTCAGCTGGGACTTGGGACGGTGAGCTTGGGCCAGGGATGGAGGGGTGCGGGGGAGAGCCTGCATGGGGGAGAGAGGGGTGTCTAAAAAGGGAGAGGGGAGGAAGGGAGAAGGAGGGGAATGCATGGGGAGGTGGGCGAGGGACAGGAGCCCCATCTCTTCCCTCTAAAGACAATTAAAAACGCAGTTGAGAGCTACCTGGCCTTCCTAACAGAGGAGAGTGGGACTTTGAGGGACTCGGACCCGCAAAGGCTGCAAAGGACCCGCAGAGCGCCTGCGGATGGGGGTGCAGTGGCAGGAGCCCAGCCAGCGCTTCCAGAAAAGAGCTGGGCCGCGGCTGCCGGGAATGGCCTAGCGTGGGTGAAGAAAACCTGGTCGCGGGGCCCCCTTGTGGCCACGTGGAGGCACAGCAGGCAACCGAGATGGTTGAGATGGGGGGCAATGCTGGACAGGCCCACCCGGGGCCTGGAGCTCGGGACAGCCAGACCTTTCTCGCTCCTGCTCTGACCCCCAGAGACCCCAGAGGTGGGACCAGCCTTGTGAGCTTGCACACATCCCTAGGCAAACACACTCAGACATGGCTTCCTGGGACAAGTGAGGATCTCCCTTAGAGACGATGCATCTCCAAGGGTCCCAGACATCCCATCCTGGGGCAGAAGAGAGTGGAAGTGGAAGGTGAGAATGCAGGACCTGGTAATACCGGTGGGTCCCCGCAGAGTGCAGATCCCGCCAGCAGCATTTTGAAGAGGGCAGGGGACTTCCACAGTAACCCCTTCCCCAATAGGGACTGGGTGGGAGTGTGAAGGGAAGAGACTAGAAGGAAGAGGCCTGTACTCTAGACACCCACCACACCCCCACCACACCCCCTTCTCAACTAGGCTCTCTTGGGCTCTTTGGGCTCACTTCCGCCCCTCATGCTGGGAATTATAGGAACTTTATTGGTGTTTTTTAACGTGATGATAATGCTGGGCTCAAACCCAGGGCCTCCTACACAACAGGCAGGAATCCTCCTCTAAGCCACGCTAGCTTTGGGTCTGTTATTAATCAAATAACTCAGAAACCCAAAGGGAAAAAAGGACAAAAGCTAGTGACAAAAGCTAGGGTCTGGAGAGAGAGTACACAGAGGAAAGCATCTGCCTTGCATGTGGCTGACCTGAGTTCACTCCTTGGCACCCCAGATGGCTCCCCAAGCCATCACACCAGGAGTGATGCTTTAGTAAAGAGCCAGGAGTAAGCCCTAAGCATGGCTGGGTGTGTCCTTCCTTCTCAAAAAAACTAAATAAATTAAAAAAGAGGGACCAGAGAGATAGCTTGAAGGTAAAGCATTTGCATTGCATGCAGAAGGTCGGTGGTTCGAATCCTGGCTCCCCAATGGTCCCCTGAGCCTGCCAGGAGTGATTTCTGAGCACAGAGCCAGGAGTAACCCCTGAGTGCTGCCAGGTGTGAACCAATATATATATATATATATATATATATATATATATATATATATATATATATATATATATATATATACATACATACATACATACATACATACAAAGAGAGAGCCAGAGCGATAGCACAGCAGGGCATTTGCTTTGCATGCAGCCAACCCTAACTCAATCCCGGCATCCCACATAAAACCTTGAGCACTGCCAGAAATGATTCCTGGGGCCGAAGAGGTGGCCGGAGAGGTGGCATTAGAGATAAGGTGTCTGCCTTGCAAGTGCTAGCCAAGGAAGGACCGTGGTTCTATCTCCCGGCATCCCATATGGTCCCCCCATGCCAGGGGCAATTTCTTTTTTTTGTTTTTGTTTTTGTTTTTTTTTTGGTTTTGGTTTTTGGTCACACCCGGCATTGCTCAGGGGTTATGCCTGGCTCTGTGCTCAGAAATCGCTACTGGCAGGCTCGGGGGACCATATGGGACACTGGGATTCGAACCGATGACCTTCTGCATGAAAGGCAAACTCCTTATCCTCCATGCTATCTCTCTGGCCCCAACCAGGAGCAATTTCTGAGCACTTAGCCAGGAGTAATCCCTGAGCATCAAATGGGTGTGGCCCAAAATTAAAAAAAATGATGACAAACAGGCCAGAAACACAGCTCTGAGGATTGAGGATTGGAGTACAGGCCTGTATGAGGTCCTAAGATTGTTCCCCACATGCATGCCCCACCACAATTGTGTGTGTGCCTGGTGGCCCCTATGCACAGCCAAGAACACCATTTTGCCAGGCCAAATATTACCAGGATTGGACCCTGGGACCCACCTCAACAGCTCTGGGGAAACCACCTTATACCACCGCAAGACCTGGTAAGGCTTAGAGGGAGGAGCAGCAGGTGTTAGGGAGTCAGACAGGATAAGCAACCTCAGAAAGGAAGTGTCTGCTCCCCATCTACAGACTCTAGGGGAGGACTATGGCTGATCGCAGGGAAGATGCTCCAGAAAGGTTCCTATCACAATCTCTGAGCTTAGGGGATCAAGCACCAAGCTGGGAGAAAAAGGGGAAGGGGAGAGAAAGGAGAAGTGTTTTCACCCTGAGCAGGAGAGAAACCAGCAGAGATGGGGGGCACTGAGAGCTGCTAGGTAGCAGGGCAACACCTGGGCCAAAACTATGGGCCTTGCAGGGTACATATGGTACTATGGGTTTAGGGACCACAGAGGTAGTGGGAATTGAACCCGTGTCGGGTTCAAATGTCAGACAAGCATCCTACCCACTATACTATCTTCTATAGAAGACTTCCTAGATTGTCTCAATTCCTGGGTTTGGGGCCTCCCCCCTTCCTTGGAGGGGATCATGGACATCTATAAAATGAATCAGCATCCGGCCTCAAGGGCAGGGGTGTTCCCATAATTCCATAGAAATGGTCATGGTGGTGGATCTCCTCGAGATTATTAGGAAGTCTCTCAAGCTTCCTTGGTCACCTAGATCCTATGAGTGGCAGCTCAACAGATGTGCCCCCAAACACAATTACAGAGAGTCAGGGAAGAAAAGAAAGGACTGCAGACACCCCCAAAGGTCAGGATTCTGTTACACAGGACTAAGGTACTGGGGCCCCTCTAGCATGGCTCCTAAGGGTCCTATCTTCCTGCTCTGGGTTGTCCCAAAAAGGCTACTGATTTGAGAGGGTTCACCTTGAAGGTGCCCTAAAGGGGTTCAAGAGACTGGCTGAGTTTATGACAGGACTGTAGGCCCAGCATCAGAGGGAGATGCAGCCAAAAAGATGCAGCCAGGAGGATCCAGGAGCGACCTGAGGCTGTGATGGAGCTTAGTCCTGTTTTGGGTTCTATTTCTGCCCTCAGAGCCACCCCCCAGTTCCAACTGCTTTCAGAAAACACGTGCTCCAGAGACTCAGGAAGATAGGGTCTCATCCTGAGTCAGCCCAGAGCATGCTTTGTGTATTTATTTATTTGATTTGGATTTAGGGGTACACACTCAGTGCTGTTCAGGGCTTAATCCTGGCTCTGTTTTCAGGAATCACTCCTGGTGGGGCTCATGAGAAACATGTGGTACCCCATCTTTTCAGCTCATGCTTTTTTCTTTTGGGCCACACCCGATCACGCTCAGGGGTTGCTTTTGACTCTGAGCTCAGAAACAAGTCCTCGCAGTGCTCTGGGGACCATATGGGATGTCAGGGATTGAACCTAGTTGGTCACCTGTAAAGTAAGAACTTTACACTCTGTGCTTCAGGCCCCTCTAGGTCAGACTGTGTATATTTAAGGACTCACCCACCAGGGCCTTAGTTTTCCTCACCCTTAAAAACAGGGTGAGGGGCCGGGCGGTGGCACTAGAGGTAAGGTGCCTGCTTTGCCTTCGCTAGCCTTCGACGGACCGCGGTTCGATCCCCCGGTGTCCCATATGGTCCCCCAAGCCAGGAGCAACTTCTGAGCGTTACCGGGTGTGGCCCAAAAACAAAAACAAAAACAAAAACAGGGTGAGGGGCCGGAGAGGTGGTACAGAGCGGTAAGGTGTCTGCCTTGCCAGTGCTAGCCTAGGACGGACCGTGGTTCGACCTCCTGGTATCCCATATGGTCCCCCAAGCCAGAAGCAATTTTTGAGTGCATAGCCAGGAGTAACCTCTGAATGTCTCTGGGTGTGGCCCCCCCAAAAAAAAAAACAAAAATAAATAAATAAAATAAAATAAAATAAAAATGGGGTGAGAATTTGAGCAACAGTACAGCAAATAGGACATTTGCCTTGCTCACAGCTGACCTGGGTTTGATCCCCACATCCCATAGGGTCCCCTGTGCATTAATAGGAATGATTCCTGAGTGCGGAGTCAGAAATAACCCCTGATTTTTGCTGGGTATGGTAAAAAAAGAAAAAAGTAGCTGAGAGATAGAATAATAGGTAAAGATGTATGTACCTTGCACACAGTCAACCCAGGTTCAACCCTATATAGTTTTCCTAAGCAAAACCATGAGTAAGCCTGAACACTGCTGATTGTGGTCCCCAAAAATAAATAAATAAAAATAGGATATTGGGAACTGGAGTAGTAATTCAATAGGCTGGAGTACCTGCTTAGCCTGCTGGAGGCTCAGATTCAATTCCCAGTACCACAAGGTCCCATGGCCACTACCAAAATCAATTTCTGAGCACAGAACCTGGAGTAGGCCCTGAGCACCCCAGATGTGACTTTCATACATAAATATACAGGGAGTTAGTGCTGAAGAGTTGGCACAAAGGACTAGAGTGCAGGCTTTGCAAACAGGAGGCCTGGTCACAACCCCCACAAATGACTCCCAAGTACCAAGCTAGAAATTACCTAGTCTGACTCCCTCAGAAAAGGCAAAAGAGGGGCCAGAGCAATATCACAGTGGGTAGGGCATTTGCCTTGCACATAGTCTACCCAGGACCGACTTGGGTTTGATCTGGGCATCCCATATGGTCCCCAAGCCTACCTCAGAAGCAATTTGTTTTTGTTTTTGTTTTGGGTCACACCTGGCTCTATGCTCAGAAATCACTCCTGGCAGGGCCAGAAAGATAGCATCGAGGTAAAGCATTTGCCTTGCATGCAGAAGTACAGTGTTCAAATCCCAGCATCCCATATGGTCCCCCGAGACTGCCAGGAGTGATTCTGAGCATAGAGCCAGGAGTAACCCCTGAGCACTGCCGGGTGTGACCCAAAAGCAAAAGAAAGAAAGAAAGAAAGAAAGAAAGAAAGAAAGAAAGAAAGAAAGAAAGAAAGAAAGAAAGAAAGAAAGAAAGAAAGAAAGAAAGAAAGAAAGAAAGAAAGAAAGAAAGAAAGGGCCCGGAGAGATAGCACAGCGGCGTTTGCCTTGCAAGCAGCCGATCCAGGACCAAAGATGGTTGGTTCGAATCCCGGTGTCCCATATGGTCCCCCGTGCCTGCCAGGAGCTATTTCTGAGCAGACAGCCAGGAGTAACCCCTGAGCAATGCCGGGTGTGGCCCAAAAACCAAAAAAAAAAAAAAAAAAAAAAAAAAGAAAGAAAGAAAGAAAGAAAGAAAGAAAGAAAGAAAGAAAGAAAGAAAGAAAGAAAGAAGGGAGGGAGGGAGGGAGAGAGGGAGGGAGGGAGGGAGGAAGAAAGGAAGAAGGGAAGGGAAGGAGGGAGGGAGAGGGAGGGAGAGAGGGAGGAAGGAAGGAAGGAAAAAAGGAAGGAAGGAAAAAAGGAAGGAAGGAAGGAAGGAAGGAAGGAAGGAAGGAAGGAAGGAAGGAAGGAAGGAAGGAAGGAAGGAAGGAAGGAAGGAAGGAAGGAAGGAAGGAAGGAAGGAAGAAGGATCACTCCTGGCAGGCTCGGGGGACCATATGGGATGCTGGGATTCGAACCATAGTCCTGCATGCAAGGCAAACACCCTACCTCCATGCTACCTCTCCGGCCCCAAGAGCAATTTTTTTGTTTTGTTTTTCAAGCCACACCCATTTGATGCTCAGGGGTTACTCCTGGCTAAGCACTCAGAAATTGCCCCTGGCTTGGGGGGACCATATGGGACCCTGGGGGATTGAACCACGGTCGCCATCTTTCCTTGGCTAGCGCTTGCAAGGCAGACACCTTACCTCTAGCGCCACCTTGCTGGCCCCCCCAAGAGCAATTTCTAAGTGCAGAGCCAGCAGTAACCCCTGAGTGCTGCCAGGTGTGGCCCAACCCCCCCCCCAAAAAAAGGCAAAAGGACATAACACAGTGCCTGGCATGCAGCCAGCCCAAATTTAATCCCTGGAACCTCACTGCTTGGAATAATTCCTGAGCACAAAGCCAGTCATAACTTCTGAACACCGCCAGGTATGGCACACAAAAAAAATAAAAACCTAAAAAAATAATGAAGCAAAATAACAATCAGAGCCTGGGTGCAATCTCCAGCACCCTGTATGTTCCCTTGAGCTCTCCAAGAATGATTTTAGAGTGCAGAGCCAGGAGTAAGCCCTGAGCATCACCACACACACATTCCCTTCCCCACCAAAAAAAAAAGAAAAAGAAAAAACAAGTAGGCGGCACTCCATGAGGTGTATAAGATCCCTCCTCCTCTTCATTTGAGGGCCCTGATGCCAATTTCAGAGAAGGAATAAAGGGGTGGAGAGAACCTGAACAATCCTCTTTTTTTTTTTTTTTGAGGGGATAGATTAGAGTAATTAGGACACATTCAGGGGTGTTCGGGGATCATTTCTGAAAGGGCTTGGGGAACCATATGGAATGCCAGAGATCAAACTGGGGTGAGCTGCACGCAAGGCAGATACCTTAATCCCTGCATTATTTCTTGCCCATTTTGGGGAGCCATAACCAGCCGCACTCAGAGGATGAGGTGGTGCCAGGAATGGAACCTAGACACGCTGCATGGAAAATCTCTGCCTTGGTTCATAAATCTTTCTCCCAGCCCTCAGGATCCCTTTTTACATTGGGAAGATGAGGCCAGAGGAAGGCTCTGTGGCAGTAGAGAGATAGGCCGAGTCTTGAAAGCATGACTCTGGAAGGGGCTGATAGCCGCCCAGCCCTGCCCCAGCCCTGCTGGCTCAGAACCTGCATTTTAACAAGCTCCCCAGTGCGGGCATGCGACCAGCCCTCACTGGCAGATGGCTAAGTGTTCATGATTTCACAAAGCTCGGACACAGGCCCGGCTCCTTCACTGACTCACTGACCTTCCGCTCTCACTCTGCACTGTGCCAGGAGCCTGGCAAGGACAGGGAAGGCCTGCACAACGCTAGTATGGAGTGAGCATTGGCTTAGCAGTGAGCCCGGGTTCAGCAGCTCAAGTGCCACCAATGTGCATGGTACTGAATTGTCCCTGAAATGGCCTTGTCACCAGCCTGCTGTCTGATCTGGGAGGTGGTTCTCAACATTTCTTTTTTTTTTGGGGGGGGGGGAGTTAGGTCATACCCAACGGTGCTCAGGGGTTACTCCTGGCTCTATGCTCAGAAATTGCTCCTGGCAGGCTCAGGGATGATCTGGGATACCAGGATTCGAACCACAGACCTTCTGCATGCAAGACAAATGCCTTACCTCCATGCTATCTCTCCGGCCCCAACCCTTGACATTTCCCTTTCTCCCTTTCCTCACCTACATAGAGGGAGAGCCTCCCTTGCAGGGGGGGGGGGGGATTAAGGAACTAAATGATCTCATGTGAGTGGCACAGGCCACTTCACACTTGTTACTCTGAGCACGACAAAACCTAGAGACCGAGATTCAAGAAAAGATGGTAAATCTGGGGCTGGAGAAATAGTACAATGGGTGAGGCACTTGTTTTGCATGTAGCCAATTTAGGTTCAATCTAAAGTGCCCCATAAGCATTTGCCGGGAGTGGTTTTGGGGCACCGCCAGATGTGAACCAAAATTCCCCCACAAAAAAGAGATGGTGAATCTTCGTCCAACTGGGCCAGAGGAAGATGCTGGGTAGCGGATGTTGAGGAAGGAGAAGACTGAGACCTGCAGGAGGCAGCTAAATAAGGGATTGATTGAACAGGTGCTCGTTAGGAAAGGAAGATCTGAGCGAATCACACTGCAGCGAACTTTACTAAGAGCAACTGAAGCCTTGGTCACCCACTTGCTGTGCAAATCAGAGCCATCAGCTTGCCCTCTCTGGACTTCAGAGGAGACCTTCTCTGAACGCGACGGGACAGCCTGAGTCCACGCTGGTACGTTCTAAAACAAACCCCAGCCCCATACATGAGACAATCTCTCTGTCTGTCTCTCTGTCTTTGTCTCTCTGTCTCTGTCTCTGTCTCTGTCTCTCTCTCTCTCTCTCACACACACACACACACACACACACACACACACACACACACACACACACACACACACACACACACACATACACACAAGCACAGAGCCAGAAAGTAGGCATTTGGTCTTACCCTAAACCACTGGATTCTTTTACAGATCCTTCTCTCAGAGGAGCCTGGTGAGACAGGAACCTTACTTTCGCGGATCACAGTTCAGACATCTGCTGCACCCTGCTGGTCAGAGTCTGTAATGCAGCCTGCCCGCTGCGCCCCACTGCCCTGCACCCCCACCGCAACCCTCCAGCCATACTGCAGGAGGTGGGTCCCCTGTCCTTAGATCTCCCCCTTGGCTACTTCCCTCCCAGGATCCCGGTAAAGGTTCTGAGAAGAAATGCAGAGAAAGTCAACAGCTAACACAGATCTTTCTGCATCGGTGAGGCAAGGATAAACAGACACAAGGCAGATAATCTTTATTTTAAGAGGCAATTTTCAGGCCCATAATATGTAGCAGACTCTATTCTAAGTGCCTTTACAAATGTCACCTCACCTAACCTCTGAGACAGTCACCAACATTATCCCCATTTTACGGGTGAGGGGAGAGAGGCAAAGTCTCCACTTGGAGGTCTCAGAGGCTCATGTGGACTCAGACCACATACTCCTGTGGGGCTACAGAATCCCTCGCCAAGGGCCCCTAGAGCCAGAGACACATGGCCACAGCTCAGAGATGTAGAAACCGAGGCAGGGCAGGGCAGGAGAAAGAACAGGAGCATGGACAGAGAGGGCAGGAGGGAGGCTCCCCTTTGACCCCAGGGCCCCAAAGATGCTATCAGGCCAGACCCAGCCGGAAAATCCTTCCTGGATCCCCCCACATTCCAGCCTCTGCCCGGCTGGTTTTACAGCCTGGGCCGCCGACACTGTTTATGGCTGCCCCATTCTCTAGCCCTTGTCTGCAAGCCCCAAAGGCATCTGGCCAGGATGAGGGAGGCTTGTGGGGGCAGGAGTCCCCCTTAACCTCCCAAGCCCTCCTTTGAACCCTGCTGGGCGCCGGATGGAGGGGGCTGGGTGGCCTCCCTGTGAGGCCTCTTCCAGTCTCTTCACTGCACGCCTGTGTGCGGTGAGAGCAGACCCAGGCATGGGCCACCTCCAAAAGACCACTGAATCCTAGCTCTCACAACTATGGCTGCGGGACCTGGGACATATTATTTACATGACTTAACCTCACCGGACTTGATTTACCTATCTCTGAAATGGAATGATAGAAGCCAGAGTGATAGTACAGTGGCTAAGATATTTCTCTTACATGCAGCCAACCTAGTTTAATTTCTGGTACCCAATAGATTCCTAAGTGCTGAGCCAGGAGTAACCCCTGAGCCTCACCAGGTGTGGCCCCAAACTCAAAAATAAATGGGGGCGGGGCTGGAGAGATAGCACAGTGGTAGAGCATTTGCCTTGCATGCAGCTGTTCCAGCACAGGCAGTGGCTCGAATACCAGCACCCCATAGGTCCCTCCCCCGTGCCTGCCAGGAGCATTTTCTGAGTGCAGAGCCAGGAGTAACCCCTGAGCACTGCCAGGAGTAACCCAAAAACCAAAAGTAAAATAAAATAGGGGCCAGAGAGATGGCATAGAGGTAGGGTGTTTGCCTGGCATGCAGAAGGATAGTGGTTCGAATCCCGGCATTCCATATGGTCCCCCGAACCTGCCAGGAGCGATTTCTGAGCATAGAGTCAGGAGTGACCCCTGAGTGTTGCTGGATGTGACCCAAAAACAAAAAAAACAATTAAGTAAATAAATACATAATAGGGGCTGGAGAGATAGCACAGCGGTGTTTGCCTTGCAAGCAGCCGATCCAGGGCCTAAGGTGGTTGGTTCAAATCCCATATGCGCCCCCCCCCCCACCTGCTTGTCAGGAGCTATTTCTGAGCAGATAGCCAGGAGTAACCCCTGAGCACTGCCGGGTGTGGCCCAAAAACCAAAAATAAATAAATAAATAATAAAAATAAATGGGGGCCAGAGCAATATGACTGTATACGACTGACCCAGCATGCCATATGGTCCTCCCATCACCACTAGGAGTGATTCCTGAACACAGAGCCAGGAGTAACTCCTAAGTACCACAAGGTGTGACCCAAATCCAAACAAACAAAATTAAATAAAAACTTTAAATAGAGGGCCAGAGAGATAGCATGGAGGTAGGGCACTTGCCTTGCATGCAGAAGGATGGTGGTTCGAATCCTGACATCTCATGTGGTCCCCTGAGCCTGCCAGGAGCGATTTCTGAGCAGAGAGCCAGGAGTAACCTCTAAGTGCTGCCGGGTGTGACCCAAAAACCAAAAAGGAAAAAAATACAAAAATATTCTTTGGGACCAGAGAGATAGCATGGAGGTAAGGCATTTGCCTTGCATGCAGGACAGTGGTTTGAATCCTGGCGTCCCATATGGTTCCCCGAGCCTTCCAGGAGTGATTTCTGAGCATAGAGCCAGGAGTCACCCCTGAGCGCTGCCGGGTGTGACCCAAAATCCAAAAAAAAACAAAAATTAAATAGAATAAATGCATCTCAGTTATTTTGAGAATTTGACATTAAATGCTAGGTCCCTACTTGCTAGCTAGACTAAAAAACACTAGAAATCTCCATGCATTTAGTGGAACCAGAATTCTTCCTTTCTGCCTTCCTGCCAGTCCATACTACAAGCTTCTCAGAGTCCCACCACAACAGGACAGCAGGTCCAGACCCCTCTACCCCGCAGGCTTTGAGCTGGGCTTATATGTGTGTTGCCCTCTGCTGGCCATGGAAGGACTGCTCCTTCCTCAAACATTTGCCTCCAGGAAAGCGGCTTTGTTTTGGATGAAAGTGGAGAGGTTCTCTAGAACCTCAATCTCTAGGGAATCCATCAAAGAATTAAGGGCAAGAGGCTACAGCAGTATTTCAGAGTTGGAAGCAGGAATTATAATATCTGTTTTTAAGGAAAAGTTCCAGCAAATGAAAGGAAAGAAAGAGGAGAGAGAAGATGCTCAAATTGCAGAGTACATACTTTGTATGCAGGAGGTTTGATCCCTGCACCACCTGGTCCCCCAAACACTTCCAGGAGGGATCTCGAGCATAGATCTTGAAGCAGTTCCTGGCACCATTGGGTAGGTTGTAGAAAGAAGAGGAGGAGGAGGGGGAAGAGGAGGAAAAGAAGGAGGTGGAGGAGGAGGAGGAAGTGGAGGAGGAGGAGAAGGGGAAGGAGAAAGAAGTGGAGGAGAAGGGGGAGGAGAAGAAGGAGAAGAGAAGAAGAAGAAGAAGAAGAAGAAGAAGAAGAAGAAGAAGAAGAAGAAGAAGAAGAAGAAGAAGAAGAAGAAAGAAGATGAGAAGAAAGAAGAAGAAAGAAGATGAGAAGAAGAAAGAAGATGAGAAGAAGAAGAAGAAGAAGAAGAAAGAAGATGAGAAGAAGAAGAAAGAAGATGAGAAGAAGAAAAAGAAAGAAGATGAGAAGAAGAAAGAAGATGAGAAGAAGAAAGAAGATGAGAAGAAGAAGAAGAAGAAGAAAGAAGATGAGAAGAAAGAAGAAGAAAGAAGATGAGAAGAAGAAAGAAGATGAGAAGAAGAAGAAGAAGAAGAAGAAGAAGAAAGAAGATGAGAAGAAGAAGAAAGAAGATGAGAAGAAGAAAAAGAAAGAAGATGAGAAGAAGAAAGAAGATGAGAAGAAGAAAGAAGATGAGAAGAAGAAGAAGAAGAAGAAGAAGAAGAAGAAGAAGAAGAAGAAGAAGAAGAAGAAGAAGAAGAAGAAGAAGAAGAAGAAGAAGAAGAAGAAGAAGAAGAAGAAGAAAAGGAAAAAAGGAAGTAGAGAGCTGCAGAGAAGTGTTGGCAAAGGTTTTACTCATGACACAGAAAAGCTGGTTCTGGAAATTTCTCCTTTCCAAACTCTCACCCTGTCCCACCCACACTGGGACTAGAGTGAGTTTAAGAAGAAATGTCAAGGTCAGAGCAACAGTTTAATGAATCAGGCACTTGCTTTGCATGTGGCTGGTTTGGGTTCAATTCCCAGCATCCCACATAGTCCACTGAGCACTATCAGGATGATGATTCCTGAGTGCAGAGCCAAGAGTAAGTGCTGAACATTGTGGATATACCCCCCAAAAAATGGAGGAATGTCTGGGATGCCCCCCAAAAAACAAGAAAACAAAAGGGAGCACTCTGGAGGGCAGATTCCCCACATACCAAGGATAAAGGGAAGTTAACTGACTGCGGGCAAGATAAAAACTCCAGCAGAGTTGGAGCTGGTTCCCGCGAGTGTCTTCCATTTAACACTCATAACTCAGCTTAACACTCATAACCTGGCTGGAGATAAAGAGTTCGTGGGGAGAATGAGAGAAGGGGACCAGGCTGCCTTCACTCTCACCCCTCAATCCCCCACAGAGGACTGGTGGCATCAAACAAAGAGCAAGTACCGGGGTAAGGTAAACCCCATGGTGCTAAGAATTCAGACATCCCCATCACCTACTTAGGCACCTCTGGACACCCCCTCAGATGTAGCACCTGGTGTCCTTTATTTTGGGGGGGGAACCCAACATTGCTGGAGTTAGCTTCTCTTAGTGTGTTTGAGGGATGGTGAGATGATAGAGATCAAAACTGAGGCTCTCCTTTGTAAAGCACCTTCCCAGCCCTTCTTTATAAGAAGGTAGGTCAAGGGGTTGGAGAGATAGCACAGCAGTAAGGCGTTTGCCTTGCACGCAGCCAATCCAGGACGAATGGTGGTTCGAATCCTGGCATCCTATATGGTCCCCCAAGCCTGCCAGGATCGATTTCTGAGTGCAGAGCCAGGAGTGTAACCCAAAGACAAGAGAGAGAGAGAGAGAGAGAGAGAGACAGAGACAGAGACAGAGACAGAGAGACAGAGAGAGACAGAGACAGAGACAGAGACAGAGACAGATGATAAAATGGCAGGCAGGTTGCTTGCTTTGCATGCAACTGACCCAGGTTCAATCCCCAGTACCCCATATGGTCCCTTGAGCCTTACCAGGAGCGATATCTGAGCACACAGAGCTAGGAGCAAGACCTAAGCAGTGTCAGATATAGACCAAAACCAAACACAAAGAAGGTAGATCAAGGGGTTGGAAAGATAGTACAGTGGGTAAGGCACTTGCCGTGCATGCAACTGACCTATAATGGTACCCTATTTAGTCTCCTGAGCTCACCAGGAGTGATACCTGACCAAAGAGTCAAGAGTCAGCTCTGAGTACCACCAGATGTGGCCTAAAAGGTAAAATATATGGTAGGTAGGTCAGGGACTGGCAAAGTAGCATTATGGGCTGGAGCATATACCTAGCATGCTGAAGGCCTGGTCTTTATCCCTAACACTGCACAACCCCTTGAGCACTTCTGGGGGTGGTCCCTGAGCTAAGAATGTGCCTTGAGCACTGCTGGGTACTACTCCAAAACAAAAGTGGGGCAGAGAGATAGGGCAGAAGTTTGCGCTTGCCTTGCATCTCACCCACCTGGTTTGAATCCCCAGCACCACATATGGTTCCCCTAAGTGCCACCAGGGGTCACCTCTGAACAGAGAGCCAGGAATAGCCCCTGAGCTCTCCTGGATGTGGTCCCAAATAAAATTAGTAAACTTTAAATTAAAAAACCAAAATAGATAACTAACAAAAAAGAGGAACAAATCTCAGGAGCTCAATGCCAGCTTGTCCTCAGAGTCATTGGCAATAAGGACTTATTGAAGTAATATCAGGGGCTGAGAGCTTCAGGCCCTCTTTCTGGGCCTCCTGTCCCCCTACTCTCCCTCTCCAGGACCTTTCCCTCCCTCTTAGTGCACCCCCCATGTCCCTGCTCCAGCTGTCAAAAATTCCAAACAAGAGCCGGGCTTCCAGGCCTTGTATTTGTGTTTATGTCCCAACAGGCTCTGTCTTGTCAGAAACTGCCCCTGCGCCTGACCCTGCCTGACCCCTGCACTTTGCTGGTGAAGATACTGAGCAGGGGTGCTCCACAGGCCAGAGTGTGGGAACTAGGTCCTTCAACAGCTGAGTTCTACTCAGGTGGGCCTGAGCCTAGGAGCCCCCACCATACCCTGGCCCCCTCAGAGAGAGGCTTATGGAGCAGGGCCTGCACTCAGGAGGAATAAACACTGAGCCTGTGAGCTGTGAACAGGAGGACTGGAGTGCAAGAATGAAGCTGACCTCCAGCAGCTCATAAACAGAACTGGAGTCCCTGTAAATAAAGCGGGAGCTCCATCAGAGCCCCCAACCTGGAATGCTTCCTCACTGTTCACCAAGTGGCCAGGAAGCATCTGCCAAGGGTGGAGTTGGCAGACAAAAGGGGTGGCACCCCACAAGGACACAAGGACACAGTGTCCTGGTGAACCAGCAAGAGGGTTGGCAGGGAGCTTCACACAATGTATATTGAGGGTGAGTACAGTTTGTCAGCACTTCAGCTGCTCTTTTTAGGGGAGCAGGGCTATCCTAAGTCATGCTCAGGAACCTGGGCCCCTCCCAGCAATTCTTAACCAATTAGACTGGTGGTTCAGAGGGCTTCCCCTGGGTTCATGCAATGTTGGGGATACCAAGCCACCCAGGGGTTGCACATGCGGCTCCAGCAATACTCGGGGACCATGTGCATCCTGGGATCCAATCAGGATGTGCCACATGCCAGGCCAGCACCCAACCCTGTGCTGTCTCCAGCTCATTTACCTGTTCTTTTTAATCCTCATTTCCCCCCTACTCTCTGAATGGAGAAGGCCCAAGCTGACAGGATTGAGTGAGTGGGGCACAGAGGGACTCCTCAGCCACCCCAGAAACAGAGAATACTGCAACTGGCCAGTTCCAGCCCTTTCCCTCTCCTGACCCGCTTGCCTTGCACTCCCTCTCCCAACCCTCTCCCTCCTTATCTCGGGGGTCATCTATGTCTTATATCGGTAGCATCAAGTTCAAAGGCAAAAATACGAGTCCAGCCCAGTCTGTATCACTCTGATATCAAATGACAGTCTGAGCAACTGCAGGGACGGCTGGCACCTTAGGATCAACTCACCTCTGTTTCTCTCCCTATTAGGTTCTGCCCTTATCTCTCACACATATGCACATGTGTGCCCATGTAGGCACTCTCGCACACTCTGACACATTTTTACATATGCTCAAACTCAATCACTCACACATATACTCAAAGACACACACAGTTATACTCGTACAGACACACTCGTGCTCACAAATACACTCGCAACGGCAAGTTCCCTTCATTTTCCTTCTCCTCTGTCTGTGTCTGTCTGCTTGTCCTTAGGTCCTGCTTGCTTCTGAATTCTGAGCTCAAAGAAAGAAGGAGGTTGGCATATGGCCTTACACAGGATCTGGAAAAACCCCTTTCTCTACTGAATTGTCTAGGCAACATATGTGGCTCAAGGTAAACCTCTAATTATTTCCCCAAACCTTCCTTAGACCAAAAGATCAACCAGACAGTGCAGACCTTGGAGGCCTTACCCTGCTCCCCACCACCACCCCATTACTATTCATTGCGCACAGCTGTGTGATTAATGACCTGATTAATAATTACTCAGGCTAATAAAATAATTAATTAATTTGGCAAGCCATTATTTATCTGTTCATCCTCAGCCTGAAACTCCACTGCTAGGAGTTTGGGAATCTCCCCTCCAGGCTCTTTCAGAAATGTGCTCATTAAGAAGGGGGGGCTCCATCCTGAGACACCCCCCCAAAGGTGAGAAGAAAGGACCTAAAGTCTTCCTGAGAATGTATATGGGAAGGGCTCGAACAAGCTCATCAACTCCTGAGGAACTGGTCTGACAGATAGAGAAGGTGGGGTATACTTTCTTTTTTTTTGGGGGGGGGGCAGGAACCTAACAGGGACTTTGAGGGGTGGAAGCTGAGCCCGGGGCTTGGGGAATTCTTAGATGTGTTCTTGCCAGGGAATGATGGATGACACCATTTTCAACAAATGATCCTTATCTCTCCTCTTGTCTCCCAAATTTATGATTTTGCCCCCAAGCCCCAGGCTAGACAAGCAAGGACCAGGTGAGTTCTGAGGTGGGGGCAGAATAACTTCAGGGTGGGGTTGAGAATTAGAATGCAGGATTCCCCAGAAGGAAAGATGTCTCTCCCTTACCACTTACTTATTTCTGGACTCCTGAGAAATAGCTTGCTGCACAGAACTTAGATTTAGGTTCTGAGAAAAAGAGAGAGAGAGAGAGAGAGAGAGAGAGAGAGAGAGAGAGAGAGAGAGAGAGAGAGAGAGAGAGAGGAGAGAGAGAGGAAAGAGAGATTTAGGTTCTCCAGAATCCAAAGGGCCTAAGTACATCCATTCACACCTCTATAGATAGAGGAATAGGAGAAAGAGGGGACAGCAGGTCTCCTGGGGGTGGCAAGGGAAGTCCCAAGATGACTGACATGTCCTATCAGCCTTTAAACAGGCAGAGCTGTCTCTGCCATGTTCCAGACTGAAAGGCAGATGCCAGACACTATTCTCCTTGTCTGAAGCAAGGCACCAGTGAGCCTATCTGGGTTTGCCAGGGTGTACAGGCAGGAATAAGAAACAGATGTAGATCTGGATAGTGCAAGGGTTAAGAAACTTTTCATGCACACAGCTGACCCCAGTTCAGTCCCCAGGATCACATCTGTTCCCCCAAGCACCACCAGAAGAGATTCCTGAGCACAGAGCCAGGAGTAAGTCCTGAGCACTGATGGGTGTGCTCCCAAACAAACAAACAGAGCAGCAGATCCAGTCATTCCACATACAAGTGCAGTAGGGGAGGAGGATCAACTGTGAGCAGCTAATGCCCCTGATGCACCATTTAAAAGAGGTGTATATAGGGCCAGGGCGATAGCATAGCAGTGGGGTGCTTGCCTTGCACAAGGCCAACCCTGGACAGACCCAGGTTCGATTCCTAGCATCCAATATGATCCCCCAAGTATGCCAAGGACAATTTCTTTTTTTTTTCTTTTCTTTTCTTTTTTTTCTTTTTTTTTTTTTTTTTTTTTGGTTTTTGGGTCACACCCGGCAGCGCTCAGGGGTTACTCCTAGCTCTACACTCAGAAATTGCTCCTGGCAGGCTTGGGGAGCCATATGGAATGCTGGGATTCAAACCACCATCCTTCTTCATGCAAGGCAAACTCCCTACTTCTGTGCTATCTCTCTGGCCAGCCAAGGGCAATTTCTGAGTGCAGAGCCAGGAGTAACCCTTGAACACTGTTGGGTGTGACCCAAAAACTGAAGGGAAAAAAAAGAAGAGGTGTATACAAAGTCCTAGTGAACATAGAAACATCCTGTCTGAGAATGCCAGAGGAGAGAAAGTCCCAGAGAAAGGACATTTGAATTAAGCCCAGAGGAAGAAACAGGAATTTGCCAAGATAAGGCAGAAGATGCATCTTCCAGATCTGCAAAAAACAGGCTGGATCTGGTGAATGCTAAGTAGGGAGAAGGGAAGGGAATCAGAATGACCCAGCAAGGATTCAAACCTTAGCTTCTAGGCAGTGGAAGCTACATACATACTGACTTGGGTTTTAGAAGGATACTGTGGATCGTTCTGGAAAGGAGAAATATGGGGTGGGGGTGGGAAATTGGAAAGCTGAAGTTCCACCACGCTCAAAGATCCTAGAGGACTGACAGGTTGGGACCAGATGGCAGCAAGGGAGCTGAGAGCAGGCAGGTTGGATTTCAAGCCCCCGTGGACTTGGATATAATAAAGAGAATGACTCCAAGCAGGAATTTTCCTCCCTAGCCATCTCCCTCTGTCCAGCTTGGGTGCAGAGAGGGGCGGGAAATCTAGGACTTTGATCCAGTCACACTTCTGAGGGATGGGGAGGAGCTGGACCCTCCCCCCACAAAGCTGGGGAACAGGAGAGTCGGAGACAGGCCTGGCTGGAGCGTCAGCACGTCTGGGCTAAGTGCAGCTTGCTGGAGAGGGCATGAAGGGGGGGCTGCATGGGGGTCGTAACCAGAAGAACAGAGATAGGCAGAAATCCATCCCTTTGGTGGTCCAGTGGGGAGAGCCGCGTGCTTTACCTCTAAGAGCCAGCAGAGGGCGCGCGGGAGGCGAGTCGAGCCTGGAGAGGGTTAAAGCGGCCTAACCACGCGGGTCCGGGCGCCCTCTGCTGGACGTCTAGCGCCGCGCGCACAGAGGAGGATGAAAGCATCCTAGGTGGCTGAGCCAGGTTTGCCCCTTGGGCTGCATCCAGGATCCAGCCAGGGATAATCAGATCCTATATCTGGGACAGCCAGGTCTAAGAAACATTGGATACAATTTTGGGTTCAGTTTCTAGTATCTCTGACTCTTGGTTCCCTAGAGTTGGCTCCAGGAAACCTGGACTTCACCTCTCTAAGTCTTAACAAGTGTGGGTGAATATGGGTATGCACAAAGGTGACTGTGAGATTCTAACTCTTTTGTTCACTTTTTTGTTTTGGGGACACATCCGAAGATATTCAGGGGTTATCCTTGGCTCTGTGTTCAGGGTTCACTCCTAGTGGGGCTCAAGGGACCATATGGGATGCTTGGGTTAGAACCTCAGTCTACCTCGTGCAAGGCAAGGGCCCGACCACTGTGCTATTGCTCCAGTCGCTCATTTTGCACACACACAAAAAAAATGTTTGCTTAATTTCACTCCTTTTGACCACATGGAAAGTGAACAATGTTCATTGAAATACACTCCTATTTCAAATAAGAGGAAGTAGAAGCTTTTTTTGGGGGGGGGGGGGCACCAGAGAGTGTTCAGGAGTTACTCCTGGCTCTGCACTCAGGAATCACTCTTGGAGGACCTGGATGATTGTGGGACCACATGGGATGCCAGTGATCGAACCCCGGTTGGCCTTGTGCAAAGCAAGAACCCTACCTGCTGTATCTGCTATGTCCAGCTCAGTATAGAAACTTTAAACCTGGTTGCATAGCTAGTCACAGTTATGTAAGGTCATGGGGAATTTAGTGCAAGACTTAATCCAAGCTTCCTCTTGCCACTGTCCCCCCACCCCAGGCTATCTCTATTAGACTTGCCTGGTTCACCTGGGGAGGGTCCTTGTCAAGTCCCAGTGTGAGAGAGTCACCCAGACCTCGGTCCCTAGAAGAAATCAAAGTGCACCTGGTTAGCTGCCGCCTATTCCACTAGCCCCACAGCCCCAGGGATGGGGAGAGTGGTCTCCTCTACAGTGTTCTGCTCATTGTGTAACCATTCTCTTGGTCCACTCGACCTCCCCAACCCTCACCACTGACTTGGTTCCATGGTGAAGCCACGGCAGATAGTAATTCACCTTGTGGGGTCAGAGAGATAGCACAGTGGTAGGGCATTTGCCTTGCATGCAACTGATGGAATCCCAGCATTCCATATAGTCCCCATGGCTGCAGGAGCGATTTCTGAATACAGAGCCAGGAGTAACCCCTGAGCATCGCTGGATGTGACCCAAAAACAAACAAAATTCATCTTCTGTCCCCTTTACCACCATAATATCCCATTCCCTCACATCATCCTGCCAAGTCTGACGCCAACAGGAAGTCCTTCATGGTGTCTGACCACTTCTCGCGCTGTAGCCTCAGCCAAACCTCAGTTTCTTTCCATCTGGGAAAAAGTAGGTGTTTGACTTTCCTTCTATTCGCTGAACAAGTCGGGCCCTTTCCATGCTGACATCTCATGTCCCAACCTTTCCCCCTCAAGGTCATCCAAGGCTGTTTTCTGATCCCCTGCCTTCAATTTCCCCTTCATGTTCTCTGATGTCCCAGCCAAGATATTCATGTCCCACAATCCTGGACCCCCATAGATTGCCTCAGTTTCCCTGGTCGGCAGCTGCAGCGCCTCTTTTGGTGCTTTTAGGTCATCTTGACCCTTCCTTAGCTCTTGAACAGAAAACTGCGTGCTCTGTGCTTAAAAATCTCTTAAAAATTGAACCCACCCCAACCCTCCTGCTTCAATGCAGGAGAGGGCATCTAGGCTGGGGTGACCAGATGCCAATCTACGGTGGCCCAACTGCAGGTCGGGCAAGAGCAGAGGAAGGAAGTGGCCGGCTCCTTTTCTCTTGGACCTGCTGTCCTCCGAGAGGACCCCTGTCCCATCAAGCTCGGGCCCTGCGGAGTTGTCCCATTCTTGGCGCAAGGAAGACCCCTGGTGGCAGTTCGGGAAAGAACCGGCGAGGAAAGCGGGGCCAGTGCTGGACGGGCCGGTTCTCTCTGCCCAGGCTCCTAAGGGATCAGAGACTGCAGGCCGGGAGGGGCGGTGGTGGCTCTCTGGACCCCCTCAATCCATCTTTCCATTCCCATTCTTCAGAGACTGTTCTCCCCCCCCCCCCCATTTCTTCCCAACTGAAGCAGCACGCACGACTGCGGTTAGATTTCTAGTGGGACTTTTGGGGTGGCGCAGCGGGTGGGCGGATTGCAATGGAAGGAGGCTGCATGAAGGCCTCCCACCTCCCCTTTCCTGGAGGGAGGAGGGAGAGAGAATTCTCTGACTGAATTGCAGTGGGGGGACCAGAGCGATGGCGCAGTGGTGGGGCGTTTGCCTTGCACGCGGCTGACTCAAGATTGGACCTGGGTTCGATCTCAGGCATCCCATATGCTTGAGTCCCCCCAAGACAGGAGCGATTTCTGAGCACAGAGCCAGGAGGAACCCCTGAGGGTCACCGGGTATGGCCCCAAAATAAAATAAAAACGAATTGCAGTGGGATTTGCAATCTGCCTACCCCACCCCACCCCCAGGCTCCTTCAGGGCATCAGCAGGGGAGCTCCGGGAAGTGGGGTGTCCAGGACAAGTTGGATGCGCCTCTGCGGGAGTGGAGGGTGAGCGAGGTCACTGGGGACACGGACAGGAACAGGGACCCGACGTTCTGTTGCTCTCCAGACCATAGAGCGGGGAAGATGCGCCCCGCGGGCTCTGAGCCCCTTTGGGAGAGCGGGGGAGACGGGGAGGGGGGAGGCTGTTGCACACCATTCCTCCCCTCCCCCGCCCTGCGCCGCTGCAGCCCACCGAGCCCGGGCCTGAGCCGCGCTCATTTGCATGCATTTGCATATCCAGCTGCGCACAGCTGCATCCGGCTCTGGGCCATCAATTCGTGGCGGGCGGGTGCGGCGAGCGGACCCCACGCAGGGTGGACGCTCTCTCGGGCGCCGGCTCGCGCCACCTTCTGGTCGCCCGTCTGCCTCGCTCAGCCGCAGGCCCAGAATAAAAGTCTGGTTCCTCAAGAGTCTTTCTCTAGGGGCCGAAGCGAGGGCACAGCGGTAGGGCGTTTGCCTTGCACGCAGCCGACCCAGGATGACCCGAGGTTCAATCCCCAGCATCCCATATGGCCCCCCAAGCCTGCCGCAGAGCCAGGAGTAACCCCTGAGTACAGGCGAGTGCAACCCAAAACAACAACTAGCACCCCACCGGCCGAGTCTTTCTGCCCTGCCTAAATTCACCCTTTCTCTGATACTCCGGACCAGGGAATTCTGGCCAGATTGCCCAACTATAGCTAGAAGCTAGGAGCTAGGAGGTAGCCCCTAGGTGGTAGTCCTCCTTGGGGTTCTTTGTTAAAACACAGCCTGACCACGAATGGCAGTTTCAAAGCTCTATGGACTCCTTTAGCTTGCATAATAAAGCTCATATTGTCCGAGTTTACCAAAGAAAATTCCTTGACTTCTGACAATCTTTTTCTTTTAATCCACTCTCCCTTATTTTATCTGACCTAGACGCAGCATAGCCCATGTTAGAGATTCTTTAATTTCCCTATGCACTCAACAGCTCTGCCTGGCCCCAACCCATGCTGTTTCCTCCTAAAACACAGGACCCCAGAAACAGCTCAAAGGAGTGAGGCAAGTGCTGTGCAAACCCAAGTTTGATCCCCAACATACCTCATGTCCCTCCCCAGACTGCTGTCCTACTGTGTGTGAGCATGATTGGGAAACTTCTCTTTAATGATAGATAGATAGATAGATAGATAGATAGATAGATAGATAGATAGATAGATAGATAGATAGATAGATAGGGGGCCGGAGAGATAGCATGGAGGGAGGGAGTTTGCCTTGCATGCAGAAGGACGGTGGTTCGAATCCCAGCATCCCATATGGTCCCCTGTGTGTCAGGAGCGATTTCTGAGTGCAGAGCCAGGAGTAACCCCTGAGTGCTGCCGGGAGTGACCCAAAAAACAAACAAACAAAAAGATAGATAAATAGATAGATATATGATAAATAGATATTTACTGGAGAGAGTGCAGCAGATATATATTTGTCTTGCAAGCCTTGAACCTTGGTTCCACACATACCTCCCTACCACATATGGTCCCTTGAGCCTCCACCAGGAGTGATGCCTGGCAATAGAGCCTAGAAAAAGCTCTAAACATTGCCAGGTATGATCCCCCAAATACACACACACACACACACACTATACTATATATTTATATTCACATAAATTTTGTTACATATACATGCAAACACATCTTTAAATCATGCTAAAGTGTTTCTTCCATGGGACCAAAGAGTTCAATGGGCAGAGTGCATTTTGGGGGGTGGTTTTGGGGTTACACTCAGCTGTGCTCTGTAAAATCACCCCAAGCACTGTATCTCCAAGCCCAGGTGAACAAGTCTGAATCAGGGTGGCACAAGAAATAATCCAGACCTGGGCCCGGAGAGATAGCACAGCGGCGTTTGTCTTGCAAGCAGCCGATCCAGGACCAAAGGTTCGAATCCCGGTGTCCCATATGGTCCCCCGTGCCTGCCAGGAGCTATTTCTGAGCAGACAGCCAGGAGTAACCCCTGAGCATTGCCGGGTGTGGCCCAAAAACAAAAACAAAAAAAGAAATAATCCAGACCAGGCTGAGGGTGAAACACGTGTAGTCTAGCTGTCTTCTACCTAGTAAGGAGCTCTCTGTCAGCCAGAACTACTGTTTTTATTGAATACAGAGATCACCCCCTGGATGAGGCAGTAAACCCACCCAAAGTTACAAGGAAAACAATCTTTGTTTTGGGTGAAACCAAGTTGTAAACAGATACAAAGAAACCAGGGATAAACTTTGTTTTAGGTAAAATAAGGTGTAACCCAACAGTGCTCAGGACTTTCTCCTGTATCTATAGTCAAGGAGGGGTCCTGGTGGGGCTCAGGGAACCATATGAGATGCCAGAAATCAAATCTGGCTGGATCAGCCATGTTCAAGTTAAGTGTCCTACCTGCTGTACTATTGCTTTTGCCCTTTTACTACTTTTTAGTAAAGTATAATCAAATAACACTATTTTCTAGAGAGTTTTTTGTTTTTGTTTTTTTGTTTGTTTGTTTTGTTTTTGGGTCACACCCAGTGGTGCTCAGGGTTTACTCCTGGCTCTGCATTCAGAAATCGCTCCTGGCAGGCACGGGAAACCACATGGGATGCTAGGATTCAAACCACCATCCGTCCTGGATCAGCTGCGTGCAAGGCAAACACCCTATCTCTGTGCTATCTCTCTGACCCTTTATTTAGGAGAGTTTTAAATAAAACTTGAGTATGAGGAGGGAAAAAATGAAGGATAGAAGACCGGGGCTCGGGCCCAGAGAGATAGCACAGTGGCGTTTGCCTTGCACGCAGCCGATCCAGGACCAAAGGTGATTGGTTCGAATCCCGGTGTCCCATATGGTCCCCTGTGCTGCCAGGAGCTATTTCTGAGCAGACAGCCAGGAGTAACCCCTGAGCACTGCCGGGTGTGACCCCCCCCCCCAAAAAAAAAAAAGAAAAAAGAAAACCGGGGCTTTCCCAGAGAGAAGACAGTCAAGGGTACCCTATAAAGTAAATGGAGTAAATGAAAGGATTTACACACTACTAATTGAGATATGAGAGAACTGGGTCAGCTCCATGCAATGCAAACTCCCTACTGCTGTGCTATCTCTCTATCACCCCCCAGAATAGGGGTGCAGCTGAGTCAGGCTTCATTTGCAGGAGCTCAGAATTTAATCTCCCACCCTGGTCATTGCTGGAAGACTCTGAGCAAAAGAGCCAAGAAAATCTCCTGAGTGTCTCCAAGTGTGCCTCCACACAAAAAAATTGTTCCCCATTCTAGGGAGATTTTCCTGTTTCTCCAAGTTTTGGCAATTTGTAATGACATCAATTCATAGTTACTGGCTACCCTCCAGATTGTGTGGCTTCATCATTCATGGATCATGTCTGCTCTTCACTAAATTCAATTCCCCAGAAAAGTCGTCACCCAGGAGAGGCTCAGAAATACTGAATGAGGGGCCGGAGAGATAGCATGGAGGTAAGGCGTTTACCTTTCATGCAGAAGGTCATTGGTTCTAATCCCGGCATCCCATATGGTCCCCTGTGCCTGCCAGGGGCGGTTTCTGAGCATAGAGCCAGGAGTTACCCCTGAGCGCTGCTGGGTGTGACCCAAAAAAAAAAAGATACTGAATGAAGGGTCAGAGAAAGCACAGCAGTAGGGCCTTTGCCTTACATGCAGCTGATCCAGGATGGACTGTGGTTCGAATCCCTGCGTCCTATGTGGTCCCAGAGCCTGTCAGGAGCAATTTCTGAGCACAGAGCCAGGAGTAACCCCAGAGTACCACCGGGTGTAACCTAAAAACAAAACAAAACAAAAAAATACTGAATGAGGGGCTGGAGCCATAGCATAGTAGATAGGGTGACTCCCCTGCATGTGGCTGACCTAGGATTAATCCCTGGCACTTTTTATGATCTCCTGAGCCCTGCTGGGAGTGATTCCCGAATGCAAAGCCAGGAGTAAGCTCGGAGCACCACCAGGTGTGACTCAAAATTAAAATAAATTTTTCGGGAGGCCGGAATAATAGCACAGTGGTAGGGCATTTGGCTTGCATGCGGCTGACACAGGACAAAGTTAGGTTCGATCCCTAGCATCCCATATGGTCCCCCAAGCCAAGAGCAATTTCTGTGCGCATAGCCTGATGTAACCCCTGAGCGTCACCAGGTGTGGCCCAAAAACCAAAAAGAAAAAGTCTTTTTTGGTTTCTGGGCCACCCCCATCTGGGGTAAACCTTAGTTTGCACTTGAAAATCACTCCTGGTAGGCTCAGGGAATGCTAGGGATAGAATTCAGGTTGGCTGCATGCAAGGCAAATGCCCTACCCGCTATGCTATTGCTCTGGTCCCCTCAAAATTAATTGTTTTTAAGTTTTGAATAAATGAACGAGTGAATCTGCTTTCCTCCCTAGCAAACTAGCTGTCTCCCAGATACAGGGCTCTTCAGAAATCAAGCAACCTCTGCATCAGAGATGTTATGCTGGGCAAAGTCTCTGCATTCCCCCAGTTCTTTTTGGGACCACGCACCTCTCAAACACTCCCAAGATTGTGAGGGAAAAAACAACAACAACAACAGAGGATTAGCTGGTGGAGAGCTGGTGTGAGAAAAAGCACTAAACTCAGAGTCAGAGATTTAAACTGCTCAACCATTGAAAAGAGTTATTTCTTCTGTCTCACAACTGAAATAAATGAGAATAACATTAACCACTCAAGAGGGACTTCATAGTGATTAAAGGGGGGGAAAACAGCTCATGAAATGTTACTACATGTTCCAAAATCTTGGATTCCTGAATTGCAGGCAGGTGATGGGAGGGTCTGTCTTCCATACCTCCCCCCACCACCGGATCCCTATGGGAGGAAAGCACCTGCTCTCACTCCAAACCAAAAAGCTTAAGCGACAGAGGTTTCCAGGGCCTCCCATTTCACCAGCAGCGTTCTGGAAAGAGGCCTCGGGCTGTAAGACAGACTTCTAGTTAGGGTGGAGGTCAAACAGAATAGTCTTCGCTGCTGTTCCCCCGACAACTACCAGGGGGCAGCACAAACTCCCAAATCACCCCAGGCTGCCTAACTGGCTAGAGGTATTTAGGACATCTAAGAAAATGAGTCCTAGGGCCAGAGAGACAGTACAGAAGATCAGGCACTTGCTTTACAAGTGTCTAACCTGAAGGAAAAAAAAAGAAAAAAGGAAAAAGAAAAAATGGGGCCGGAGAGATAGCATGGAGGTAAGGCGTTTGCCTTTCATGCAGAAGGACAGTGGTTCAAATCCCGGCATCCCATATGGTTCCCCAAGCCTGCCAGGAGCGATTTCTGAGCGTGAAGCCAGGAGTAACCCCTGAGCACTGCCGGGTGTGACCCAACCCCCCCCCAAAAAAAAACCCAAGTGTCTAACCGGGGTTCAATCTCCAGGACCCTCTACAATCCCCGAGCCCGCCAGTAGTAAGCTTTGAGCACTGCCAGGAGTGACATCCCGCCCACCACTAAAAAACAAAACAAAACAAAACAAACAAACCCACCACAACCAACAAAAAAATAAAATCCTGGTCTCCACCTCCTTCCCCTGTTCTTTCCATCCACTTTAGGCAAATGTTGGTGTCCTGAATTTACTACAACTCAGCTGTAGCACATTGGAGAATTGAAGTATCATTCGTTCATCCATCATGCTTTTCTGTTTTGTTTTGGGGTCACACCCAACAGCATTCAGGGGTTACACCTGACTCTGCGCTAAGAAATAGCTTCTGGAAGGCTCGGGGGATCATATGGGATGCCGGGTATCGAACCCAGGTCCATCCCAGGTTGGTGCGTACAAGGCAAATGCCCTACCACTGTTTTGTTTTGAGTCACACCTGATTATTCTCAGGATTCGCTCTTGGCTCTGTGCTCAAGGATCATGCCTGGTGGGGCTTGAGGATGTCGGGATTTATTTTGTTTTTTGGGGGACCGTATCCGGTGACACTTAGGGGTTACTCCTGGCTCTGCACTCAGAAATCACGCCTGGCTTAGGGGACCATATGGGATGCCAGGGATTGAACTGATGTCTATCCTGAGTCAGCCATGTGCAAGGCAAGTGCCCTACTGCTGCGCTACTACTCCAGCCCTGGGTGCAGGATTTAAACAAGGGGTGACCACCTGCAAGGCAAGTGCTGCCTTTTGCTCCACCTCTCATTTTCTCTCTCTGCTTTTCCTTTTTTCCATACCCTTTCTACTCCCACTTATCTTTATTGGATGGGATCATCTTCAGCTGGTGGGAAGGCACCAGGATCAAATCAGTGGCCTCCTTCCTTTGAAGTGGCTTTCTAACACTGAGTGTTCAGAGGCAGAAAACTACTTTCTGAACCGTTCTTTGGAAATCCCAAACTCAGAAAATAACACCTGCTACTTCAAGGTGTGTGACTTCTGTTGGGAGGGAAGCACCTGCCATCTCACCAGCCATGGTTGGTGTGCCTGGGGAGTTTTGTACTTGATACTAAATTAGACAAATCCAAGCTCCCTTGATGCCGGATCAAGTCATTATTTTATTTATATACCTACTTTGGGGTTTTAAGCCATACTCATAGACTTTGGGGTCTATATGAGATGCCAGAGATCGAACCTTGGTCACAAGGCAAACACTCTCTTGCCTCTCTACCTATTTACTGACACCAAACTTGTTGCTTGCAATTTCCTGCTTCTGCTCTGGATGGCAGTTTGGATGCATAGCTAACAACTTTACTTTGCCTCAAAAGGCACCTCCAAGACCTGTCCCCAGTGTAATCTGAAGTGCTTTTCAATCAAATTCATAAATGATTTGCAGATTATCTTCTGCTTTAAACTACCCAGGCCACTGCTTTCCTGCAATTAGAGTGGCTCAATTTGGACTCAGTGGAATAGAATTTATTCAAATGAACACAAACATGTTTAGAGTTTTATTCAATCAAGGCAAAGACATTCCTCCAATCCATTTCGTACACACACACACACACACACACACACACACACACACACACACACACACACACACACCTGCATTTCCTTGGTGAAGAGGGATAGTCGGTTTGGTCATCTTTTCTTGGGCCACAGCAACAGCTTTTGGGTCCAAATAATCTTTAAAGCACATTAGGGGGGGCCGGAGAGATAGCATGATGGTAACGTATTTGCCTTGCATGCAGAAGGACGGTGGTTTGAATCCCAGCATCTCATATGGTCCCCAGAGCCTGCCAGGAGTAACCCCTGAGTGCCGCCTGATGTGACCCAAAAACAAAACAAAACAAAACAAAAAAAGCACATTAGGGTACCCGTTCTTTTGTTTTGTTTTGGGGGTCACACCTCACGGCGCTCAGGAGTTTCTCCTGGCTCTATGCTCAGAAATTACTCCTGGCAGGCTCAGGGGACCATATGGGATGCTGGGATTTGAACCAATGTCCTTTTGCATGCGAGGCAAATGCCTTACCTTCATGCTATCTCTCAGGCCCCAGGGTACCCATTCTTTAGCCAATGTTACCATTATAATTCCTCCCACCAAGAAAAATGCCCTCTCATACCCTTCCTGGAATCACTTGAAACAGCCCTGGGAATTGAAGGAAGAAAGAAAACATCAGGTCCTTCACCTGAAGTTACTCAGGGTGCAGTCTGAAGTAATCTAAAAAAAATTTTTTTTATAATTTCAGGGCAGTTATCCAGAGCATAGACTGTTCTAACTCAGAACACATGAGGGTAGATGCTGAGCTGATTCATTACCCAGAGGACTTCAGCAGCAAGGGCCTCTGTGTTCTGGAGGTTTGTGGGAGTGGGGGTCAGTTTGCCCGAGGGGGCAGAGGATTTGGCCTTGGGGGTGCCTCTGGGAGCCTCTGGAGCCCTCACATATGGGCTTTGGCACGCTCAGGCTCCTGGCACATCATCTGTTTTTCCAACCCTGTCATCTTTGTTCTCTATTCATCTCTCTCCAGTCTTCCAGATTTTCACAGAGACAACTTTGTCCTCATTCTCCCTTGCATCTCTTCTTAGCCAAATATGGAACGTCATCCCCAACCAATATAGCACCTTAATCCAAACTAGTGAACCCCTGGGGCAGCAGGAAGGATGCAGGGATCACCCTGCCCCCAACCTATATCTCCCACCAGCATCCAATGTGTCAGCAAGCTTGAATCTCAGCACCCTTTTCTCTCTCCTTGGCATCTTACCAAGCCTGCTGAGAAGGGGCACTGGCTGTGGAGCCCACCTCCCCTTTTTTGTTGTGTAAGGGGCCATCTCATTATACACAGAAAGATATGCACCTGTTTCCAGGGGGGGCTGGGGTAGACAGAGCTCATAAAGTGTTGCAGTTTATTACAAGACAGCAACAATTAAATGGGGTTGAAATTCAACGTCCAAATTAAAGCTACTTGTGAAATTTAGTGAGAGTGGAATAGGGGAGAAAAATGGAATGGAGACCAGAAACAAGAGTGCAGAAAACACACAGAGCTAGTAGACAAAGGGGAAAAAACATTAAAAAAAAATTACAGCTGCACAAATAAAGGCAGAAGCTACGAGAAAAGAGCAGACACCTGGAAAGCAAGCTGGTGAGGCATCGCAGAGCAGGGAGCCTGTAGGAGGCCCAGACAAGGGCCAAAAACAGGCAGCTGGAGCAGACGCTGGAGGGCCCTTAGCTCAACTTTTAGCACCTGATTTTCCCCATCTCTGGAGGAATCGGCCTCCCAGCACCTGCAGGACAGGCTCCTGCACAGCCACTCCCACCTTCTGCCTTGCATGCATGTCTTTTTGTGCACCCCCCCACCCAAGGCTTGGGTAGCAGCTTAAACCCACAGACAGGAATACCCCCAGCCCCATCTTCCCATGTTCTTGTGTTGCATTGGGGCTCTTAGCCCCTTACCCCTCCCCCCCCCACACACACACCATACTTCAGCATGGGACTGAAGCTGGAGCAATAGTACAGTGGGTAAGGTTCTTGCCTTACATGCAACAGAACTGGGTCCCTTATGATTCCCCAAGCACCGCCAGAAGTGATCCCTGAATGCAGAGCTAGATATAAGTTCTGAGTACCTGGGGCCGGAGAGATGGCATGGAGGTAAGGCGTTTACCTTTCATGCAGAAGGTCATCGGTTCAAATCCCGGCGTCCCATATGGTCCCCCGTGCCTGCCAGGAGCAGTTTCTGAGCACAGAGCCAGGAAAAACCCCTGAGCACTGCCGGGTGTGACCCAAAACACACACACACACACACACACACACACACACACACACACACACACACAAAAAAAAGTTCTGAGTACCTATGGGTGTGTCCAAAAAAAACCCAAACAAACAAAAAAAAACACAAGAATTCACCACCAAGGCTGGAGCGTGGCTCAAGTGGTAGGGTGTTTGCCTTACAAGAGCTAACCTAGGATGGACCATGGTGAGATTTCCCATCGTCCCTTATGGTCCCCCAAGCCAGGAGTGATTTCTTTATTACTATTATTATTACTTTTTATTTTATTTTATTTTATTTTGGTTTTTGGGCCACACCCGGTAACGCTCAGGGGTTACTCCTGGCTATGAGCTCAGAAGTCGCTCCTGGCTTAGGGGACCATATGGGACGCCGGGGGATCGAACCGCGGTCCGTCCTAGGCTAGCGCTGGCAAGGCAGACACCTTACCTCTAGCACCACCGGGCCCGGCCCCCTTTTTTTTATTATTTTTATTTTTTTGGTTTTTAGGTCACACCCGACATTGCTCAGGGGTTACTCCTGGCTCTACGCTCAGAAATCGCTCCTGGCAGGCTCGGGGGACCATATGGGATGCCGGGATTCGAACCACCGACTTTCTGCATGCAAGGCAAACGCCTTACCTCTATGCTATCTCTTCAGCCCCAGGAGCGATTTCTGAGCACATAGCTAGGAGTAACCCCTGAGCATCACGGGGAGTGGCCCAAAAATTAAAAAAAAAAAAAAAAAAAAAAAAAAAAAAGAATTCACCACCACCACCACCACCACCACCACATCTTTCCAAAGATGTGAGTAGGCTTCATCTAACCCTGCAGTTTGCAACCGGTTCGACGTGGGTCTTCACCCCAGGCTCCACCCACCCCACCTCCACTGTTCACGCTGCAGCCAAAGCCCGGTGGCCCTGAGCGCAGACAGACAGAACTGCCGCCTCCTGACACCGACAGAACACCCAGAGGCAGGATTCTGAGAAGAGTTACGAGCACCGATGAGCTCATCTGCCAGTGCCACACAGGCCCACCCCGAAAAACACAAGAGGGCAACAAAAGCATGACAGTTGCTGAGGAGCGCGGGTGCAGCATCACCCCTAGAAGCCAGAGCTGCCAAGGGCCCGAGGCAGAGACAAAGTGGCCTGGAGGTGAAAGGAGGAGAGCGGAGAGAGAAAGGGGGCAAGCAGTCCCCAGCTTCAGATAGGAAATAAATAAGACCCAGAAGGGTCTGGCTCTGAAGTGGACCAAATGGCTCTCCTGTCCCATGTTTATGGGGTCATGGACCATTAAGTCAGCCAACCTACAGATGTCTTCATAGGATTTTACGAGATTAGACTGGGAAAACCCTGTAATTCAGCTGCAAGAAGGGAAAAATAAATAGGGGGAAATGCAAATCAAACAAGGTGGAAAAGAAGGTTCTTTCAGTCACATCTCAGGGGGAGATGTCTGGGCTCTGGGATCCCTCAGTTCCTTCAGTCTTTTGTGGGAGTCTCCCTAGAGCCATTATGCAGAACTACATCAGGCTTATAATACTCAATAAATGATGATGAGGGGGCCGGAGAGATAGCATGGAGGTAAGGTATTTGCCTTTCATGCAGAAGGAAGGTGGTTCGAATCCCGGCGTCCCATATGGTTCCCTGTGCCTGCCAGGGGCGATTTCTGAGCATAGAGTCAGGAGTAACCTCTGAGCGCTGCCAGATGTGACCCAAAAACCAAAAAAAAAAAAATAAAAATAAATGATGATGAGGATGTTTGGGGGGCTATGCCCAACAGTGCTCAAGAATTAAGGGGCTTTTAGCAATGCTTAGGAGACCATGAGGTTCTGGGAAATCAACCTTCATGCACAAACCTCTAGACTTTCTTCATGCAAAACTACACTAGGTTTCTATTTTTTTTTTTGGTTTTGATCAAGCACCCCCATCCAGCAAATTTTTTTTTGGGGGGGGTCATACCCGGTGGCGCTCAGGTATTACTCCTGACTCTCCACTCAGAAGTTGCTCCTGGCAGGCACTGGGGACCATATGTGATGCCAGGATTCAAACCACCATCTGTCCTGGATCAGCTGCATTCAAGGCAAATACCTTACCAATGTGCTCTCTCTCTGGCCCCCAAATCCAGTAAATTAAGATATGCTCATTTTCCTTCTTATTCCAACCTCCAATTTGCCTCCCTAGCCCCAAGTCCTGACCCACAATTATTAAGTGCTCCAAGAAGACAGTTTCTCTAGGGTCTAGAGTTTATTATCTGGGCCAAAGGCACACAGCCCAGCCAGGAGACCAGAATGCAGAGTTGAAATGAGTAGGGCAGGAACTATCTGCAGAGCTCAGGAAGTTTCGGACAGGTTTTTATTCCCTCAGACTTGTGCCATTGTGATTATATGCAGAAAGTCACACGTCGAAAATCCTAGAACAAGGATTTCCTTATATCCAAGTATCGTCTTTATTTGAAGGTGGATAGTGTGTGTGTGTGTGTGTGTGTGTGTGTGTGTGTGTGTGTGTGTGTGGTAGCTGGCAGAACCCTCCCCAACAATGCTGGGGTGGGGATACAGCAGGCTCCTCCTGGTGATACCAGTCTGATGATGGGCATCAAACCCCCCAGGTTCACAGCTAGAGAGGGTCCAGGAACCTGGTGCTGCCTGGATCCTGGGTGAATATATGGGATGGTGATAGAAGAATGAAGCTCTAGGCATCAGAATCAAGTTCTCTACATGCAAGGTATGGAAGTCATCCTTTCGCGCTATCTTCCCAGCCCTTGCTCTCCTTTCTTAAATGGGCATGTGTGACTTCCGGCTGACACTTTTGGGAAGAAATTAAGTTCAAGGATGTACAACCTTCAAACAACACTCAGGATCCATATTTGAAAAGCAACCATTTATTAGAACCAATACAAGAGTATGAAAAGAGGGAAAAGGAGGGGAGAAGGGGAGAGAATGAAGTCTGCATCAGACATCAGTTGTGGGAACACATAAATTGCCTACTTTCAAACATTTACATTTAAAGTCAAACATATATATGTATATACATATACATATATATACACATACACATATCATTTACCCTAAAAAAATCAAAAGTAGACATGTTTGGCTGAAACAGAACAACAAAAACCACAACCAAAGTTCCCGCACAAAGCTAAAAGGTCCATAGAGAATTTCCCATTTTTCCTTTCAGAAATCTGGCTACCAAGTGTGATTTGTTTTAGTCCAGAGGCTAAAAGCCACCTCTTGAGTTTCTTAGGTCCCTTTCTGTGGAAAGGCCAGTGGGCCAGGGGAGTCAACTCCTGGCTACTTGGCAGGGCTGGGGGTGTGTAGACCATGCTCTCTCCATCTTTGGGGCTGAACCGTAGAACCATCTAGTAAGCGAGTACTAGAGGAGAAAAGTTCACGATCTATGGAGAAGCAGAATATGACCACAGCCAAGGGGCTAGGACCTTGTGCTTTTTCATGGGTTATAATCCTGGGGCCAAGGAAAAAGAGTAGAGAATGAGCCCTATAGGGAAGATGATCCCTAATCGAGGATGGAAAGTAAGGCTCGAGTCCACACCAAGGCAAAACAGAAAGAGTATACAATACAAAGTTTTCCCAAACCAGGAGATCAAAATCAAATTCAGGCTGTGGACACTGAGAAAGAGTAACAGATGCTCACAATGAACTGGATAAAACTTTAAGGTGTATCACCACCTTCCAATTGGGAGTTAAATGTGCTTCTAGAAAAAAAATTTACCATGTGGCTTTTCTGTGATAGAGGACAGAGGAAGTGGTTATATTTACTGAACCATGTATCCTGCCTTCTGGGGAGGCAGAAGCTTGGTACTGATATCTCAGAGTATTAACCAGCTGTCCGAGGTCCTGTTTGGGGAGTGATATGCAACACTATCAGTCAAAACCAATGGGTTTCTTTTATTCCTAAGACAGCCCAAGTCTGTTCCAAGGGCACCTTCCTTTCCTACTTGCACAGAGAAAAAAGCAGTAGCACCCCCACCACATGATTCCTCAGTCTTGGTTCTTGGTTCTGAAACAACCTCTTGTGGATGCAAAAACAGAAAATATTAGGTGCCTCCCTCCGTAACATCCTAATAAGTCTGCATGACTGAGACTCCAACACTCACGAAAACACTGTCAACATCTGAACTAGCAGCTTTAAGGAGGGGTGGGGGGCAAAGAACTTGCCAAGGTCACAAAGCAGTTCCAACCTTGGGACAACTAAGTGAGGACTAAAGCCTTTTAGGCTCAAGATGTCCTCCACAGAGGACCCGAACATATTTGATCAACTTGGATTTATAATGCCTCACAACACCCCTGTGAGGTAGGTCAGTATTATTACCCCCATTTGGCAGATGGGGTACTGAGGCATTGAAAGGAGTGACTTGCCCAAGGTCAGCCATTATGAATCAGTTGAGGAGGTTGGCAAACACACTCAATTCTTGTTCCACTCCCTAGAGCAGTCTACTTCTCAAGAGTACATTCGCCATGTGCCTTGCCTGTGAGGGCCCTGATTGAATGCCTGGCACAACAACCACCAGAAAAAAGAGTGGAGGCTGGAGAGATAGTATAGTTATAGGGTAAAGAGCTTGACTTGTAAGTGGTAGACCTGGGTTAAATTCCCAGAACCCCACAATTTGATCCCTAGCACCCCATAATGTCTTCTGAGTTTCCAAGGAGTGACCCCCTGCTCACATACGCAGGAATAAGCTCTGAGCCTATCAGGTGTGGCCTAGAAATCCCCACTCCCCCCAAAAAAAGTGCACCTAGAAATAAAAGGAAGTTGGTAGGTATAGTTCACTATACAAACTAGATGAATTCAATCAATCCACAAATTTAACATTAAGAGCATAAGTTCTTTTGTAAAGAAATAATCAATTTCAAACTGTGGGTACGGTACAATTGTAGAATGAATGCCTTGGAAATGAAGTCCTGGGTTTGATCCTTGGTACAACAGCCTCTCCCCCAAGAAAAAGAAAATTTCATTTTTAGCTAAGGTGAAAGACCGGATTTCTCAAAGATGTCTGTACTGAGTAACCCAAATTCTGAGAAATCCTGAGCAAAGCAACATGCAAGAAGAAAGGACTGCTGCCCCGGTGCTGGTTGGGGGCTACTCTGAACAGCCGAGCTGGTGGCAAAGGGCAGCAAGAGGGAAATTAGTGGCAGCAGCAACATGTCTACAGGGTAACACTGGCAGTATTGGTACTGCCTATCACCTCCTTCGGCTGAGTCCTCTACACAATATCCTGATGGTAGCATCTTTCCAAGCTTTCTGCCTCAACCCAACTCAAGTCAAAAACTAAAACCAGTTGTGCTATTTTTAGAAGCAGCTCAATAATAAGAACATAAACTGTGGGCTGGAGAGATAACTCAGTAGGCTGAGAGTATGCTTCGCATGACAGGGGCACAGGTTCAAATCCCTGGCACTATATGGTCCCCTGAGTGCTGAGCCAAACAAACAAACAAAAAAAGAATATTACGGGTGAATCCTAATTTTTCCTTCAGGGAGATATAAAATATTCTCTGTAACAGTCAGTCAGACTCTTGTAGAATAATTCTTTACTCATCTTGAGGCATAACTCTTTCACAAAAGAAAGGCAAAGATAAAACAAAAGCGATCTAAATTGCAATTAAGAAAAAAAGATATTAAAAACAAAAAGAGCATCACCACCCACACTTTGGATTTACCCTGGACTCTGGTGGAAATCCTAATGTCCCTTGATCCCAAAAGTGGGGATGGGGGGAAGGAGAAAACAACAGTCAGCAGTGGGCTCTCAGGCCTTCTCAAGGAATCTCCAGACAGGAGGCTCCTACATTGAACAGAAGAGTAAGAATGCTATATCTATCTATCTATCTATCTCTCTATCTATCTATCTATCTCTCTACTTACCTACTTACCTACCTAACTACCCACCTATCCATTCATCTACCTCTGTCTATGCCATATAACATTCACCAGTGTTACCAATCATCCTAAAACTGAGATAGAATATAAACCCTCCCTCGCTGATTGCTGATCACAGCGAGGACATCCAGATGATTTAAAGCTGATGAAAGCAGCAATGACAGTTCAGGTTAAATCTGTGTCTGGATTCCACAGTATGCGACAAACTGGCCACTGGGAACTGGGTCAACTCTAAGGGTCATGCAGCCAATGCCAGGAGACATCACATGCAAAAAAGGAGAGAATGACAAGATAAAAAGTTCACTGCATTCAATTTGGTCTAATTTCTTGATAATAGTTTCCTATTAGATTTTCCGATTAATACTGATGGCTCTTATCTAGGTTGTGATAATTAGGTTTTGATCTATTGTGACATTAATGATCACAATCGGTTGACTTTGAAATTATCTTAATTAATGGCTCTTCCCTTGTCAGCAACCTCCATATAGGTCGGTCCCTCCCCCATCTGCTTGTTTTAACTCTTTCTCTTACTAACCTCAAAGACAAATAGTGTTAGGGATGATTTTCTCCCCCTGACCCAAGATTTGTTTTAGTTTTTGAACAACACCTGGTGACCAGGGCTAACTGCTGGTATGCTCAGGGTCAAAGTTTGGGGGACCATGTGGGGTTCCAGGGATCAAATCCCAAGTCGTGATCATGCAAGACAAACACCCTATCTCTCCAGCCACTCAAAACAGAATGTAAAACTACTACCAAACATTTCTCTGGTGGATAGACAATGTGATCTACTCAGTAAAAGGAGAAGCTGAATGAAAAGGCAAAGAGAAGAGTGTGCTATCACTGAACAGGGAAAAAACAAAAGCAAAGTCAAGATGACATTAAAGTGACAATAACAAGTTGAAATAACTAAAGAAAAGATGAGGTAGATTAAAATTCAAGAAATCCAGTACAAGCCGAAAGAGACTAGAACATTTTTATGAAGCTATCCAAAGAAACTTCACACTTAAATTGTCCAGGAATTACTCTAGTTCCTGGGAATCCTGACTTCCAGAGAATTGGATTTTTTTCCCTGTGGTTCCGAGTCATAATTCCAAAATTTGTTAGGTTTTTGACAGTATATCCCCAGGCCGTCACTTAGACCTAATGATTCGTGTGTGTGTGTGTGTGTGTGTGTGTGTGTGTGTGTGTGTGTGTATGTGTGTGTGTGTGTGTGTATTTTGGGGACAGATTTCCACATAACTGACACCAATATCTGCTTAGAAACAGTTTGCAGTGATGAATGAAACTACTCAAAATATTTGTCCAGATGTTAACAGACCAAAAACCAAGCTGCTTCCAAGCCTTCTTTTGAGTAACTGTTACCACTCCTAAGTTTGTCTCTATTTTAGGCTTAAAGCCAGTTCCAAGTTAAAGTTCCTCCAAAAGGCATGAGCCACTAAAAGAGGAACGAGGGACTCAGAGGACCTACAAATGTTACAGTAACACGTAACTGTATCTACCACAGTTCTTTCCACAGCAAGAATTAACTTTGCTATTAAACACTTTGGAAAGAATCTAAAATTGGGACCCAAATCAGAACATTTCAATCCCTATCACCTGTTTTCTCTCAGTCATAGCAGGATTTTTTCTAACTAACCTTTGTCTTATTTTATGGAATAAAACAAGTCCTTGTGGTCTATAGATAGTAAGTCCAGTTTATTCAAGATCAGAGTGTCATTCCTACACTAAACTGAACACCACCCTCTTCATTTAGGGTCACAAACTATCAACCTCAGAGTTGTTTCTGGCCCCCAATCAAGAATGTATCCAGTTACTGCTTTTAACAGAATGACTAATAGTTCATTCCACAACAATGTGAACATTCCCTGAGGTCAGGGATTGCATCTTTTGATCTTGATGCCTCAAAGTCAAAAATTATGAGTCGAAATGCTGATCTACACCACTGAGCCTGGGGCATGGAGAGCTCAATATGAATGTACCTCAATTCTCCCAACTCAGAGTGCAAGTTAGTAACAGCTCTCCTTTTGAGAACATAATTCTTAAGAGTAGATTCAAGCCAGCATGAATCTGGATGCATGTTGGAGCTATTCACTGTCCAGACATAAGTGGTCAATACCCGAGAAAACAGTCCCCAACACTCTACCTTTTCTTCCAAAACCAAAACTAGGATACTGAGGTAAGGGCATAAAAGGATCTTCCTTGTGAACAACACTACATTCTAGTGACAAAGCAATTGCTGGACTTTTCCTGTGATTACACAATAGTATATTTTAGGTCCTCAAATTCAGACTGTGAAAGTAGAGACAGTAACTTTCCAGTTGAAACGCACGATCTCCTTTCTGCCTCTCTGTTCCTTAGGAGAGTTGGTGTGAACTACAGAACCAGAAAGATGAAAATCTCAAAGTCCTATGACTTGGCCTCAATACAGAAGAAATGGAGACTATCGAGTGGACATAAAAAATGGAAAGAGAGAAAAAAGTATAAAAACAGACCAGGAATGTAGCTCAGTGGTACGAAAGAGCAT
The DNA here is from genome assembly GCF_024139225.1 of Suncus etruscus. Classification (NCBI taxonomy): domain Eukaryota; kingdom Metazoa; phylum Chordata; class Mammalia; order Eulipotyphla; family Soricidae; genus Suncus; species Suncus etruscus. Next base: position 80,863,848 of record NC_064858.1, read on the forward strand.
TATGTTTCACATGTATGAGGTCCCGAGTTTGATCCCTGGCATCAACAAAATAAAAATAACCCAAAGCACTATGGGAAGATGACCAACATTTTTCATCCACAGAAAAATAGTAGTAAGCAGTTGTGGGGTCAGTCAAGGACCAGCTAGACCTCTGAGTGTTAAGGCCAGTAAACCCCAAAGCCTCAGGGACCACTCAGGAATAAGTCAATTGGTATCCAAACTCCTCCCGCAACCCCCCCAACAAAAAAAAAGGTACTTCCGGCAGGGCTGACATGCTGATTTGGGGAGAGACCTTCAAACTTATTTGCCATCGCTCAGACCCCAACCTGCTGATCTTAAATGGGAAGGCGCTGGCCCAATCCAGGGTCAGAAAATTATCTCCATTGGCCTGGGCAGCCTACTGGATGTTAACCTTCAACTGTCTGTGAAAAAGAGTTGCTCAATGGTTGATTAGCACAACAGAACATTATACTTTCTGAAAGAGGACTGAACACAGAAAAAATGTATATACATGCACCCAAAACAAAGATATTTAAGAATGGTTAGCCCATGAATTACTAGAGGAAAAGTCCCATGGAAACAAATTTGTTGCCAGAACAAACTACTTAGCACTAACAAGTGCCAAAGGCACAGGCAGGCATTTGGTCTCCTCTGTTGAGGGTTGAATTCAGTATTGGCCTCAGTTTCTACATTCCTACAGAAACAGTCATGAGTAGACAGACACTCAAGTTGCTCTGCTAGCACTCAACAAAAAACTAGATAAAAAAAAAAAAAAAAAACAAAAAAAAAAAACAATGGAAGAGCAAGGTACTAAAGAAGTAATGAGTATTAGGTGACACTAGGGTTATTCTACTTAAGAAATAAGATTTTGGGGGCCGGGAAGGTGGCGCTAGAGATAAGGTGTCTGCCTTGTAAGCGCTACCAAGGAACGGACCGCGGTTCGATCCCCCGGCGTCCCATATGGTCCCCCCAAGCCAGGGGCGATTTCTGAGCACATAGCCAGGAGTAACCCCTGAGCATCAAACGGGTGTGGCCCAAAAACCAAAAAAAAAAAAAGAAATAAGATTTTGAAGAGTAGCTTCAATATTACCTATTATCATAGCAACCAGGTATACCAGAATCAATTTTTTGTCTTGCTCTTTATACACATGCAAGAATTTGATTGAAAAACTAGGACCACTGCTCCTGGGGACAAACACTAGCTACACTGTTGTTTTCTCTCATTTGCAACCTGAGAGATCCTGATTCCCTCCTCAGGGTCTTGTTCTTGCTTATTCCAACTGAGACCCTCCATTACTGTGTGTGACCAGTCTATTTCCTGACCATTCTTCCTTCCTTTTAAATGCCTATCAGATTGAGTACTAGCATGGGTCAATTATCTAGCACTTGATCTAGGCTTTTAATTCTTTCAAAGAGGAAAGGAAGATGGTGATGAAACTCCCACCCACTTGAGGTATGGGCTCTTGAGTTTGCATCCAATCACATTACTATTCAGAAGAATTTTCCTGGGTGACTTAAACCCAAAGCTCCATTGTTCCAGTCTGTCATGTCACTGCAGCAACAGCTGTCTTCTCAACTGTGCAGTATAATTTCTGACATAATTTATACAAGCACGCAGAATTCAATCAGCAGCTGAGCAGGGAAGCAATGTTAGCAAATGCTATGAATGGGTATATAATTTGCATATTATTTGGCTCATCTGCGGACTGGAGCAATCCATCTATTTCCCTCACTATTCTGAATAGCCTAGAAATGGCTGAATGCTCTGACCAGACAACTCATTTTAAACATCAAAAGTAACAACGAAACAACTTCAGTGGCTCTAAAGTTAAGGCTATTTCAAGCATTTATTCTTATTTCTCAGTTTTGGGCTGGAACAAAGATACACACTCAAAACCCTGCTATTCCCTTTTCATCTTCTTTTCTAGTGCCCCTCCCACTCCCCCTCCCCGACTACAAGAAAAGTAGGACATTTGTTGGGGGACAAAAGTAGGAGGTGATAAGAAAAATAATCTCTCCTTATGACAAAGCAAGAGGAAGCCAAAGGGAATTATTTTGCAAAGTACGGAGAGGCTGTGTCAACATGCTAATACCAGGGCCTGTCACTTTTTGAGGTGATTGTTTTCCAAAGAAATGCACAAAATTTTTTTTAAAATACACAACTAAAAGTTTGAAGATAGAAAAAAAAAAAAAGGAAGAATGCTAATACTGTGAGGACTCTTGGTGGCAAATCCAGGAGTCAAGAGAGCAAGGAACATATGAGGGGAAATGCTATGAATATTTGAAACTGGTGTTGTGGCCAATAGTTCCCCCTGAAAACAATGGCATGGAGGAAAACAGATCCACTAAGAAGAGTGTCATGCCTGAAGCCTCTTTGGTAACAGGAATACTTTGGGAGGCCACGAAAGTTGGCAGGAGTAGAGGGTGCCTAGCACCTTGGCACAAGCAAGCACCAGGCAGTCACTCATACCTACAGAGTCCAAATATGAGGAATTGAAGGAAATAACACATATATACCATATGTGATAATAAAGACAATTGTATCCAACCTCCCATTAGCCTCATGTACTTTTAGCTGAAAAACTCCACAGTCAGCAATCTTTGTCCTTTTATGACAGACTGCAACATCTTGCAAATGTGGAATCAGGGACTGCTAATGAAACAGGCCAGGAGGAGCCCTGGAGTAACAAAGGTGTGCCCTGACCAACCTCAGTGCAACATTTCAAACCCTCTGAAGGCTGGAGCTACTCTGAGAGGACAGTTGAGGATAAACAGGACTCTAGAAGAGACTCTAGGAACCCTGCATCTTCCAGGGGGAGAGCAGACTGAGGCTGGGAGGCCTCAATAGGTAGGCAGTTGCTATTGGCTTTTTAAAATGATGGGCAGCATCTTTTCCATCCAACAACCTCTAAACAAAGGCCAGCAGGTCATCAACATGTTAAAAAAAAAAAATGTAAGAAACCAAATTTATCATCATTGTAACAAAATTTCCCAAACTAAAAAGTGACCAATCCTGAAAAGATCAAAACTCAAAATAAGTAAAAAGTTAAAGGTCACAGGGGAGTAGAAGGGAGAGATCAGGGTAAAGGAAAAAAAACATGGGAATTACATACAGTATGTAAATGCCTGGTCTTCACAGAGAGACACATATCATGAATCAGACCATCAGTTATGTTAACAAGAGAACCAATACCAACATTTCTCCCGTGGAACACAGTGAAAAGCACATTTTTATGGATATGTTTAGGATAGAAGGGGGGTGGGTAGAAGGAAGAGGAGGCAGGAAAGTAAATGTATTATATACAAAGAGAAATGACAGTGCTCCTCCCCCTCCTTTAGCTCTTTGCTGTTTCTTTCTCTTTGTTTTCCGCATCTTCGGGGTATGCATGCCACGTCAGTCTCTCTTCATAAAATGCTATCACAATCTGTGGACATTTTACATTTGCTTCTTTTGCCAAAACCAGGTCAGCTTCATCTGTGTCTTTCCTGGGAAGAAATAATATAAGATTTAGAAGGACGGGTATTTGGGAGAATCTCGGGATGGAACTATTGAGTCAGCACAGCTTCGTATACAGGAGGTGATTTTAATCCCCCAGCATCCCAGGGTCCCCTGAGCATCACCTTCAAAGACAGAATGGTAGTATCCCCTGAACACTGCCAGGTGTGGCCCCAAAACCAAACCAAACATAAACACTGGATAACCTGTCCAAACACAGGTCTGTCATATTTTATTTGTTTGACGACCACACCCAGCAGGTGTTCAGGGCTTACTCCTGGCTCTATGCTCAAGAAACACTCCTGCCAGGGCTCACCCATATGGGATGCTGGGGATCAAACCCAGGTTGGCTGCCTGGTGCCTGCTAAACTATCTCTCTGGCCCCAGGTCTATGCCATTAAATGGGTTCAGTTGATAAGATTTCCAGTGGGATTTCAAAGTGAAAAGAACCCTCATGACCCTAAACTTACTTTCTTTCTTTCTTTCCTTCCTTCCTTCCTTCCTTCCTTCCTTCCTTCCTTCCTTCCTTCCTTTCTTTCTTTCTTTCTTTCTTTCTTTCTTTCTTTCTTTTTTTTTTTTTGGTTTTTGGGCCACACCCGGCGGTGCTCAGGGGTTACTCCTGGCTGTCTGCTTAGAAATAGCTCCTGGCAGGCATGGGGGACCATATGGGACACCGGGATTCGAACCAACCACTTTAGGTCCTAGATTGGCTGCTTGCAAGGCAAACGCTGTGCTATTTCTCCAGGCCCAACTCTAAGGCAATGAATGAATTTATATGCAAAAATAACAGACAGGGCCAGAGAGACAAGAGTTAAGATACTTGCCCTGCATGCAGCTGTTAACCAGTTTGATCTCCAGCACTGTATATGGTCCCCTAAGCAGAGCCTGGATTAAGCCCTGAGCAATACCGGATGTAACTCTAAGCCCCTTCCCACAAAGTAGTCTTAATCAAAAAGCCTCAAAGTAGCTTTGTGCAGTGGCAGTATCGTAGCCAATGAGGTTTATCTGAGACACGATTATTGTTAATTAAAAAAAAAAAGCCTCAAAATGAGGATGGTCATGGTAGTAAACTTAACATAAGAGGGTGGGCTGAGAAGGAAAAAGTGCAATTAGTATAGGGGACCACTTAGGGCAGTGATAGTTGGAAATATCACTCTGGACAAGAACTGGGTGCTGAGACCAGAGAGATAGCATGGAGGTAGGGCATTTGCCTTAGACACAGTGGTTTGAATTCCAGCATCCCATATGGTCCCCCGAGCCTGCCAGGAGCGATTTCTGAGCATAGAGCCAGGAGTAACCCCTGAGCGCTACCAGGTGTGACCCAAAACCCAAAAAGAAAAACAAAAAGAAAAAAAATAGCATGATGACCTTTTCAGTAACAGTATTGCATATGAGAGAGAAAGTATCTACCACAAAGGCAGGGAGAAGGGGCGGGGCAGGAGAGGAAACTGGGATCATTGGTTGCAGGAAGAATAAACACAACAGGGAACGGGTGTTGAAACATTGTATGACTGAAACTCAACCATCAACAACTTTGTAACTGGAAATATTTTTAAGGGGCCGGAGAGATAGCATGAAGTTAAGGCATTTGCCTTGCATGAAGAAGGGCAGTGGTTCGAATCCCGGCATCCTATATGGTTTCCTGTGCCTGCCAGGGGCGATTTCTGACCATAGAGCCAGGAGTAACCCCTGAGTGCTGCCAGATGTGACCCAAAAACCAAAAAAAAATAAATAAATAAAAATAAATTTTTTAAAAAAGAGAAGTTAAATCTGATTCCAAAATGTGTGTATTTGTGTGTTTTGAGATCACACACGGTGATGAAAATCAAATTAGAGTCTGCTGCACTGAAAGAAAATGGTTTGGGGCTGGAATGATACCACAGAGGGTAAGGTGTTTGCCTTGCACGCAGCCTACCTGGGTTCGATCCCCAGGATCCCATATAATCCCTGAGCCTCCCAGGAATGATTTCTTTTTTGGGGGCCATACCCGTTTGACTCTCAGGGGTTACTCCTGGCTATGCGCTCAGAAATCGCTCCTGGCTTGGGGGGACCATATGGGACTCCAGGGGATCAAACCGCGGTCCATCCTACGCTAGCGCTTGCAAGGCAGACACCTTACCTCTAGCGCCACCTTCCCGGCCCCAGGAATGATTTCTGAGCACAGAGCCAGGAGAAATTCCTGAGCACCGCCAGGTGTGGCCCCCCCCAAAACAAACAAAACAAACATAAACAAAAATACAAAAAGACCCCACAAAAACAAACAAAAATCCACCTGAGATGTGAGCAAAAACAATTACTGTCTTTAATTCATAAAGATAAGAATTACGGAAAAAAAAAAAAAAAAAGAGGGAAACAGGACAACTTAAAGCAGAAACCCGTATTTGAGCTAGAGTGGGAAAAGAGAAAGTTTATCCACAGTGTTATTTTTTGGTTTCGAAGTATACCCAGTGGTGCTCAGATGTTACTCCTAGTTTGGTACTTAGGGGTTACTCCTAGCAGTGCTCAGGAAGGAGCACATCTGGGTCTCCTGTAAGCAAAGCGTACACTCAGTCTCTGAGCTATCTCTCTCTCGCTCTCTCCAGGTCCCCAGTGTGTAAAATCTAACTGAAGTAACAGACATGGCCAAGTAAAAAACAAAACAAAACAAAACAAAAGAACAGTCAACCAAATCCCCTTACCCTGACATTCTGGTGATTTTCCCCCCTCAATTTTAAGTTTTCAGATAATTTACCAACAGAATTTCAATCAGATAAAATATTAAATTTTCATGGTCATGAGCTTCCTTAGTGGCACTATAGCATGAGCTCTCTATTTAGAGACCAAACTTAAATCACAAGTCAGAACACTAGGAAACAGAGAGGTAGTGAGGGCCATACCATAAATTACCCTGTCTTCAAGAAACCAACCCGAGGGGAAGTAGCTGCACTTTCCTCTAAGAGCTGTTCCTTCTACCGGATGAAGTAACTTGTACCACGGCCAGTCTTAGTCTTAATGCTTTTTGTTGAAAATTTTTTTATTTTAGACATTATTCAGCGGTCAAGGACCTTAAATGATAGCAAAAAGCCTCACTCACTCCCCAACCCCCCGCCACAGGCAAGAGTCTGACAGTAAATGATCTGAATCATGTGCAAACAGATACTTAGGTCATGTTATGCTTCCTTTTCTGGTATGTGGGCTAATAGAAATTTGGCTGAATACCAATACTTGAGAATATCTTTCTTACACCCATTCAGAATGAAAATTCCCACTTACTACAGACATCTGTTGTCCACGATTCATTTACTCATTTCAGAATTTTTTTACCGAGATAGCATTAATTGGCACAACTGTATATGTCTTAAGGGGTATAAGTTCATATTCTACCAAACCACTAAAATTTCTTGAGAAATAAAACTCTGTGTTGGAGATTACTCAATCTTCCTACCCTAGCTTCTGTACATACTTAAGTCATTGACAATGAAAAACCAATTGTAGCGTAAGTGCAATCTCTCTCACCATTTCATTAAAAACATTAAATCGCCACAGGAATCTGTTGCCCCAATGATCTTTTCTGGTTCCAGTCCTCTCTCGAAGCCCCGTGCGATATCATTGCTTTGCTATAAACAGAAGATGAAGAAAGGTTACATCCTGCAAAGTGTAAACAGGCTCCCTGTTGTCAATTAAATAAAGCACAACTGAAGTTATCACATAATATCACTGCTGTCAATTTATAACAATTCTTAGAATTTAAGGAATACAAAACCAGGCTCAGCCAGTTAGTGATGTCGAGGCAGTTTTAGAAGGAGAGCAGTATTTCCTACTGGTATTTCTTCAAAGAATGAGACGTAGCCCGAAAACTATATCTCTTAAGATATATTGCGGGGGGGGGGAGGGGGGGCCCGGAGAGAGAGCACAGCGGTGTTTGCCTTGCAAGCAGCTGATCCAGGACCAAAGGTGGTTGGTTCGAATCCCGATGTCCCATATGGTCCCCCGTGCCTGCCAGGAGCTATTTCTGAGCAGACAGCCAGGAGTAACCCCTGAGCACTGCCGGGTGTGACCCAAAAACCAAAAAAAAAAAAAAGAGAGAGAGATATATTGCGGGGCTGGAGAAATAGCATGGAGGTAGGGCATTTGCCTTGCATGCAGAAGGACGGTGGTTAGAATCCCGGCATCCCATATGGTCCCCCAAGCCTGCCAGGAGCGATTTCTGAGCATAGAATCAGGAATAACCCGAGAGCTGTCGGGTGTGACCCAAAACCCAAAAACATATATATATATATATATATATATATATATTGCAATCATCAGCTAGGAATTTCCAGTTTCAATTCCTCAACAGTATAAATTGACTATCCCTAAGTTGTAGCTTTAGGTGATAAACAGGTACAAGTTTACTTGAACTAAACTTTTTTCCATGTTATGTTTACAAAACATTTTTGCAAGGCAGGAGAGATAGTAGAGCAGGGATGGTGCTTGCCTTGTATGTGGCCAACATAGATTTGATCCCCTTCACCACATGTGGTCATCCCCTGAGCCTGCCAGAATGATCCTTGAGTGGAAAGGATCACCTGAGCAGCACCAGATATGTCATCTAAAAAAAAAAAAAAAAAAGACAAATCGGGGCCGGAGAGATGGCATGGAGTTAAGGCATTTGCCTTGCATGCAGAAGATCGAATCCCGGCATCCCATATGGCTCCCGAGACTGCCAGGAGAGATTTCTGAGCGTAGAGCCAGGAGTAACCCCTGAGAGCTGTCAGGTGTGACCCAAAAACCAAAAAAAAAAAAAAAAAAAAAAAAGACAAATCAAACCCCACATTTTTGCTGTGGAGGTATGGCTAGAGGTGCAAAGGCAGGGGCAGAGTGTGTCAGGGATTAAACCCCAGAGCCCCAAACATGTGCTTTGCTTCTGCCGCTGAACTACCCCCAGTCCTTTTTTTTTTTTTTCCATAAACATGCAACACACCACCTCTCAATCTTTTTTTTTTTTAGACATTTCGTTTACTATAACACTGATCAATATTTTTAACACTGCTTTCCACAGTCATCAATATTTATGAAAGATCACAGGTAAAAAAGATTTAAGGCAGTAGGATAAAACAGCAGACTTCTTTTGTGGCTCATCTGCAGCAAAGCCTACTGGACTGGGACAAGAGGCCCAGCCTGTGCCTCTCTCCCCTCCTGATATGGATGAGTGGTTAGCATCAGAGGGCAGAACTGCAGGGTGATTTAAAACAAATCATTCTCCAGGGGATTGTTCAGACTTGGCACAAATGCAATCAGGCTAGCAAGACACGGAACACAGTCTGATTCGGGTGTGATGGCACTGGCGGAACAGGAGTGTAGCATTTTATACAAACCCAGTCACTGAAAAAAAATATCTTACTGTGGAAGATAATAGGAGCTGATCTAGTGGCGACAAAAAGATTTATAAAAACTGCCTTAATAAATTAAGTCTATGATGTCTGACTTTTATAATCCAATCTCTTTGATCTAACATTCATCTTGCTTTCTTCTGAGACACACAAAGCATTTGGGGTCCAGGTGGCCCCCAGAAAAATACCAGAACCCACAGTGGGAAGGAAATTCCAAGCCCAGATCAGGGGAGATACTGATTCAAAAACATAGCCTCTTTTGGGGGCACTTAAGGGGAGGAGGTTCCCAGATGTGAACACAGCTGCTCACAGCTGGAATGCTGGCGCATGGACCGAGTCGTAAATCATAGCTGGCGGCTGAAAACAGTTTGCCACATAGGGAGGGAAGGGAAGAAAAATGTTCAGGCTGCTGAAGAGGAGCCGAGGCGAGGAAAATGCTAAAATCATCACACAGGCAGTAATCTTAAATCAGGCATAATGCCGACTAACAAATTTCTTCTACAGAGGTCTAAAGAAACAAATGCACCCCCCCCCTTAAAATATACAAGCACCCCTCTTCTCGGCTGCCTACCTGACAGCAATGCTTGCCGAGAAGGCAGGCAGGGGCCCTAGATGAGCACTGCAGTGTTAGGTTGGATGGAGATAAGATGGTGGGTGGTTTTCAAGGTCAGCAATCTCAGAAACTGGCCTGGGAACAAGAACCAATGCACTGGCCAGCATAGTTCTAAGCTAATATTAGTGCTCCTTTTATTTAAAAAAAAAAAAAAAAAAAAGGCAGCTCAGGTTGAGGTTATGCTATTAGGTCAATATCAGCTGGTCTTGGGATGTATTGTTCTCATCCTCGTTACTTGGCTACTTAGCTAGAAAATGAATCAAAGGACAAAAGCCAGAACATAAAGGACTAATAAAAAGAAGAAAATAAGGAAGCCTCCTGTCAGAGAAGGAAAAACATTTTCAAACCCTTTATCAGTACAATCTATCAGAATAATATACAGGCCCCACCAGAATAGAGCAGTTTTAATAATAAGACTGTAAAAAATAAAATTCATTAGGAAAACAAGGAAACAGACACAAATCCAGGGTCCAGTTTCACTCATAATCTCCAATATTTCATTTTTCAGTTCCACCTTATTTCATATGAAGACCAGAGTGACTTGAAAATGTCCTTAGAAAATGCCTATATACTGATGCTGAAATTTTCCCCTCAGAAATTTGAATGTGGGGCAAGAGATAATACAGAGGGGTAAGGTATTTACCTTATACACATTCAGCCAGGGATCCATCTCCAGCAACCAATATGGTCCCCACAAAACCTGCCAGGAGTGATTCCTGAGCACAGCCATGAATAAGCTCAGAGTAAGGCTGGGTGTGGCCTAAGAACAAATCTGAATGTAACTGGTTACGGTGCTTCCTAGGCACTGCAGATTGTTTTAAAGTCTGTTTCCTGAAGTATCATATTATTGTAATGTACAGCCAGGACTGAGAATTAATACTGCAGGGTATCAAGAAGAATGAAGATAAGGGGCCGGAGAGATAGCATAGAGGTAAGGTGTTTGCCTTTCATGCAGGAGGTCATCGGTTCGAATCCCGGAGTCCCATATGGTCCCCCGTGCCTGCCAGGAGCAATTTCTGAGCCTGGAGCCAGGAATAACCCCTGAGCACTGCCGAGTGTGAGCCAAAAACCACAAAAAAAAAAAAAAAAGAGAATGAAGAAAAATAAGAATGCTTTATGACAACAATGCTAGATTAGATAGAAGTGCACTTACATTTTTATTTGATTAAGCTTTACAGAATATCATGCATTCTTTAACACAAGAGGTTTCATGACCTTGAAATAAATGAAAGGAGATGAAGGCTAAGGGCTGGGACCTGTTATCTGTGTGTGCACAGATGGAAAAAAATATACCTAAAGGCCAAAGAGTTGGCTCAAAGGGCTGAAGCACATGCTGTGTATGTGGGGGCCCCTCTGGGAATGGGCCCAAAAGAAAGACAGATGAAAAGGACAGGCAGTAATACTATTCATGCTCCTTGAGACTTAAATAAAAAGATCAGAAGGCAACTATGACTCAAACCCAAATATCATAAATAACCTTTTTCTCTTGGGGAGAGGAGGAAGGACCCCACACGTGGTAGTGGCTCAGAGCTTACTCCTGGCTCTGAGCTCAGAGATAACTTCTAGCAGGCTAGGGGGACCATATGGGATATTGGGGAGCAAACCTGGGTCAGCTCTGTACAAGTCAAGAAACTTACAGCTGTACTATTTCTCCAACCCCATAAATACACTTTCTAACCTGGACAACAGAAAGATTCCAAAGGAAGATAATATCCTGCTCAAAATCTAAATAAGTGGATCAAAAAAGAACACATTTGTCATTGAGCTTGACATTTTATTATTTATCAATGATCTTTTTTTAATTCAGTGTCACAGAGAATGAATCGTAACTGGGCAAGGTCAACAGTGCTCCTCCAGATCATATCCCCAGCCCTGAACTTTACATCTTACTTTATTTTCGGAGGTTTTCAGGCAAACTATGGCCCGCAGGCCACATATTGTATTTGTATCTGTTTTGTTTCTTCATTGCAAAATAAGAAAAATACAGTGTGCATAAGAATTCGTTCATAAGTTTTGTTTTCACTATAGTCAGACCCTCCAATGGTCTGAGGGACAGTGAACTGGCCCCCTGTTTAAAAAGTTTGAGGACCCCTGTGAGCCATGCATGCCCTGTAATGCTCAGCAGGTATTCTGGCTTTGTGCTTAGCAGTGACCCTAGTGGTTCCCCGGGGCCATGTGTGGTGCTGGGGATCGATGAACTTTTTCTGATTAACTATATTGGGCAGGAGATGGCTTAGGAGCTGAGCTAAAGTGCCTGTTTGGCACTAGTCCAATCCTAGTGTTATCCTATGCAGAGTGCAAACCCTTTTAGTTCCACTATTTGTGACCCCTTCTCTGCAAGCATTTTCCAGTGCACTCTCTTCCACTTCTGAACCACAGCAAAGCTGAAAACCTAGGTGAGGGGCCGGGCAGTGGCGCTAGAGGTAAGGTGCCTGCCTTGCCTGTGTCAGCCTTGGACGGACCGCGGTTCGATCCCCCGGTATCCCATATGGTCCCCCAAGCCAGGAGCAACTTCTGAGCGCATAACCAGGAGTAACCCCTGAGCATTACTGGATGTGGCCAAAAAAAAAAGAAAACCTAGGTGAGACCTGACAATGAGAAAACACTAGAGATCCTCCTCTCCACCACTGCAACATCAGTAGAGAAAGGAAGGGGAAAAGAAATTAAAAAAAAAAAAAAAAAAAAAAAAGGCCAAAGGCCAGAGCCTAGCATATCTGGTGGGGCATTTGCCTTGTACATGGCCAACCAAGGTTCGATCCCAGCTATCCTATATGGTCCCCCAAGACTGCCAGGAGTGGGGCTGGAGTAATAGCACAGGGGTAGGGTGTTTGCCTTGCACGCACCTGACCCAGGATGGACCTCGGTTCGATCCCTGGTGTCCTATATGGTTCCCCAAGCCAAAAGCGATTTATAAGTGCATAGCCAGGAGTAACCCCTGAGCATCACCGGATGTGGCCCAAAAACCAAAAACCAAAAAAAAAAAAAAAAAAAAAAAAAAAAGAAGACTGCCAGGAGTAATTTCTAAGCACAGAGCCAGGAGTAACCCCTAAGCACTGCCATGGGGTTACTGGCTGGGTTACCCCCTCAACCCAGAATGACAGTATACTGTTCTTACATACAACTGGTTTGGGTTCAATCTTCAGCCCCATGTGGCCCCTGAACACAAAGTGATCCCTGAACAGAGCACAGAGTCAAGAGTAAGCCCTGAGCACCAATGGGTGTGACCCAAAAAGGCAAAAATAAATTCATTTTTTAAATTTCAATTTTTAGTTGACTAAAATTAAAAATTGTAGAAAGGGCCAGGAATATATAGTTCAAGTGAGTGGATGGAGCACATGCTTTGCACACAGGAATCCCATATTCTGACAATACCACGTGGTATAATAATAAATGGTTTTGGGTGTAGACAAAAAAACTAACAATTACAAATCCTTTTCTGTCCTTAAGGAATTTTCTAGGTCTGAGCTTGCTCTTCAAAGCCTGTGTTCTCCCTTGAACATGGATCCTGCTTGTTTGTATCTTTTTTTGTTGTTGTTTTTGTTTTTGAGTCACACCCAGCAGCTCTCAGGGGTTACTCCTGGCTCTACGCTCAGAAATCGCTCCTGGCAGGCTTGGGGGACCATATGGGATGCTGGGATTCAAATCACCATCCTTCTGCATGCAAATCAAATGCCCTATCTTCATGCTATTTTTTTTTTTCTTCATGCTATTTCTCTGGCCCCTTGTTTGTATCTTTCTTTGATTACTTATGTTTTTCAGTCTGAGTCTTAAACACACATATCCTCTTTCCTGACATTTTTCTTTTTCTTTTGTTTTCTTGTTTGTTTGTTTTTGGGCAGCTCTCAGGGGTTATTCCTGGCTCTCTGCTCAGAAATCGCTCCTGGCAAGCACAGAGGACCATATGGGATGACAGGATTCGAACCAATGCCGGTCCTGGGTTGGCCGCTTGCAAGGCAAATGCCCTACACCACTGTGCTATCTTCCGGCCCGCTCTCACATTTTTCTAAATAAGTTTCAATAAAAGCTACCTTGTTCCACTAGCAAGAAAGAAAAGAAAAAAGAAAGTTACATAAAGAAAATAAATTCGGGCCCGGAGAGATAGCGCAGCGGCGTTTGCCTTGCAAGCAGCCGATCCAGGACCAAAGGTGGGTGGTTGGTTTGAATCCCGGTGTCCCATATGGTCCCCCGTGCCTGCCAGGAGCTATTTCTGAGCAGACATCCAGGAGTAACCCCTGAGCATCACTGGGTGTGGCCCAAAAACCAAAAACCAAAAAAATAAATAAATAAAAAAAATAAAGAAAATAAATTCACTAGGTCTGGGCCAGAAAGCTAATATAGGAGGCACAGTGCTTGCCCGTATGATACCCTGAGTACCACCAAGCGTGACTCCTGAGTACAAAATCAGGAATAAACCCTAAGCATTGCTGAATGTAGCCCCTCTTTCCACCTCACCCCACCCCAAAAGAAAGAAATCCAAGTGTTCTGGATAGCTACAGAGACAGCTTAAAAGGCTGAGTACACAGTTTGCATGCAGGAAGTCTGGGTTTGATCCACAGCACATTTCCTTAAGTACCATTCGAAAGCAACCATGAGCATTACAAGCCTGACATTAACTCTGTGCCCGAGGATTACAGGTTATGACCCCCAAAAAACAAAATTTCATCATGCCAAAGAAAAAAGATTCAACTGATTAGAGCATGAGCTTTGCTTGGAGAAGGCATGGGTTTAATTTCTGGTTCTTTTTTTGGTTTTGTTTTTTTTTGGGGGGAGGCCACACCCAGTGACGCTCAGGGGTTACTGCTGGCTATGCTCTCAGAAATCGCTCCTGGCTTGGGGGACCATATGGGATGTCAGTCCATCCTAGGCTCGTGCCAGCAAGACAGATGCCTTTCCACTCCGGCCCCTAATTTCTGGTTCTTTATGGAACCTCAACCACCTTTGGAAGCAGCCTACTAACACAGAACAGGAATAATAGCCCCTGAGCTAAACCAGAAGTGGCTCCAAAACAAACAAAAAATTCACCTAAGGGTTAGAGCACATGCTCTGCATATAGGAAGCCTTGGTACTGCTAGTTCTCCAGCAAACTAAACTAGGATTAAACCACCACCCCAGACCGAAGCCAGGTGTGGCCTCAAGACAAAAAGTGTTCACCAAACATCCTCCTCTGTAAGGAAGTTGTTTTCTATTTACAGGGAAGTTAAGAAAGTGGCTGAATTTTAACCGTGATTTAACTTATTTGTGGACATAAATCATTACACACCCAGCCAGGAGGGGGCACTATAGTAAAGCAACATACTTCTGGAAGTTCTTTTGTTAACAATCTTATCTGGGAGGTGTACTTAAAACACAAAAATGAGTCAAAAAAAATGTTTGTGAGTGGGTGAGCATAGTAAGGAAGGCAAGAGAAGAGTTTGTGGGGGGTGAAGAGGGATGAAAGCTTACCTCTCTCTTTTTTTTGGATTTGATATCATCAGCACTGTTAGAAAAATTAGATTTCCGCTTATTAGTTTCTGACTTCTCCCTGGGTTTGTTATTTTCTCCCTCCTTCATCTTCTTATACTTTTTCATAAACTCAGAAATTAGCTCAGGACAATCCAGGTTTTTCTCAGGCTCCCAAGTATTGTGCTCCCTGGTAAAAGGAATGGAGAAAAAAGGAAAAGAATGAAGAAGGAAAATTTAATACATTATTTTAAAAAAGACAAACAGGCAAAAAAGGAAAGAAACTAGGACCCACCCACAGAAACGAAAAAGATGTTCAAACAAATACTTGCAAACATTTATACTAGCATTTTAATAGGCAAAGATAGTAAACAATTCAGTTGTACTGTACAGCAAGAGGACGGAACGATAGTACAGTGTGGTAGAACATTTACCTCATGTAAGGTGGACCCAGGTTCGATCCCCATCATCCCATATGGTTCCCCAAGCCTTCCACAAGTGACTCCTGAGTACAGAGCCAGGAGTAATCCTGAGTATAACCCAGTGTGAACTCCCAGCCCCCGCAAAAAACTGTACAGCAGGTAAGCCAATATCTGCACACAACTGACTCAAGTTCAATTCGGTAACTCTTATCATTTCCCCAGCCCCATCAGGAGTGATCCCTGAGCACAGAGACATGAGTATGTCCTCAGCATGGCTGTGTGGCCTAAAAACAAAAACAAAGAAAATTTCAATTGTAGGGGCTAGAGAGATAGTACTATGAATAGGTACTTGCCTTAACAATGGCTGACCTGGGTTCGATCCCCAGCACCTCATATAGTCCCTGGAGTTCACCAGGAATGGTTCCTGAGCACAGAGCTAGAAGTAAACCTTGAACACTGTTGGGTGTAGCCCAAAAACCATGGAAAAATTCAATTGCCATCAACTATTAAGTGAAAAATTGTGGTACAGCATACAATGAAGTATTGATTTTGCAACAAAAAAGGGAAAAATATTGGGGCCAGAGACATCAAGCATAGCATGCTTGCCTTGCATTCAGCTGACCTGGGTTGAATTTCTAGCATACCATATGGCCCCCAGAGCACTGTAAGGAGTGAGTTCTGAGTGCAGACCCAGAAGTAACCAGAAGCTTTGCCTGGTGTGGCCCCAAAACAACAAAACAGAGGACATCAGAAGTGTGCTATGTGAAAGAAACCAGATATGAAGACTAGAGAGAGAGATACAGAGGTTTAGGTGCTTGCCTTGCATGTGGTTGACACCATTTAAATACCTGGCAATATATAAGGTTACCCTGAGCACCACCAGGGGTTCACAGAGCAAAGAGTCCCCAAGCACTGCCAGTTGTGAACCAACCATCTGCCACCAAAAAAACAGATGCAAAAAAACTATTGTCTAGTTCAATGTTATTTTCATTTAAGATTTTGGGGCTGCTGCTGGAAATATTAAGAGACTATCAGTGCTGGATGAACCAAAAATATGATCCCTCTATGCTTCACTGCAGCCTTATGAGTTCTCTCTCCCTGGCCCTATTTCTTCACATCTCTGCTATGCTACACTAGTAATTGAATTCAGAGTGTCATACATGTGAAGCATGTGCTCTACCACCCTGACCTTGTCTGGTTCCATTTACTTGAAATATTTAGGAAAGACAAACTTAGAAACAAAAAGCAGATCAGTGATCTCTCTGGTTGTGTCTGCACTTGAGCTAAAAACTTGAGCTAAAAAAAATTTTAAGGGGCCGGGCGGTGGCGCAAGAGGTAAGGTGCCTGCCTTGCCTGCGCTAGCCTTGGACGGACCGCGGTTCGATCCCCCGGTGTCCCATATGGTCCCCCAAGCCAGGAGCGACTTCTGAGCACATAGCCAGGAGTAACCCCTGAGCGTTACCGGGTGTGGCCCAAAAACCAAAAAAAAAAAAAAAAAAAATTTTAAGAGGGTAAACATCAGGAGTCTATAGTAATTTGAAGACACATCTCATTTATTCACTTAAATAAGGAAGATTTCTGGGGCTGGAGCAATAGGACAGTGGGTAGAGCACTTACTTTGCACAAGACTGACCTGGGTTTGATTCCTTGATTCCATTAAGGCCCCTGAGCACTGCCAGGAGTAAGCCTTAGGTGGCCCAAAATACAGAGATGGGGGTGAGGTATTCGGTGGGGGAATGATGCTAATCTTTCTTCTTGAAAAAGGGCAGGCAGTAGCCAAAGTTTGGGAACCACTATCTATGCAAATTCTGAAAAGATAGTTGTTTTTTTTTTAAAAGAAGCAGTAACATCTTAGATTATTAAATATAAGCAAAAGAATTTGAAATGTATTAATTTAATGCCCCGTTTATATTCACTGGGGAGTGAAAAAATACAGATGTATGTAAATAAGAAAAATGAAAATAAACCCTCATGAGATCTAACTTAACTTGAACCAAGCAAGTATTATAAGGAAAAAAACAAATATTTGATACTCACAATTGCTCTGTGTCTTGGCATAGAAACCCAAACCACTGAGCCGGAGAGATAGCATGGAGGTAAGGCATTTGCCTTGCATGCAGAAGCTTGGTGGTTCGAATCCCGGCATCCCATATGGTCCCCTGAGCCTGCCAGGAGCGATTTCTGAGCACAGAGCCAGGAGTAATTCCTGAGCGCTGCTGGGTGTGACCCAAAAAACAAAACAAACAAACAAACAAAAAAAGAAACCCAACCACTAACTACATGATAAGTCTGTAAAGTCAAAGCAACAAATGTGCCTTGGACTGGTAATGAGGCCTAGTGATAAGAGCACCTACCAGTCTTGCAAACTGAGTTCCATTCCCAGCACCTGGGGTGGATATATATATATTTTGGTTTTTGGGTCACACCCAGCGGCACTCAGAAATCACCCCTGGCAGGCATGGAGGACCATATGGGATGCCAGGATTTGAACCACCATTCTTCTTGGGTAGGCTGCGTGCAATGCAAATGCCCTACGACTGTGCTATTTCTCCGGCCCCCGGATAAATCATTTTTAAGTGAGAAAATCTAAATCTGACCTTCTTTTTGTTCCTAGCCAATGGACAAAGTTCTTCTGGTTATATAATGCATACTAATTTATATTAATAAATCTCTGTAGAGGTAGATATATCACAGAAACAAAATCTATGACCCCTCCATTGAGATGGGGAACCTTTTTTAAAATTAAGATATCCTCAAAGGGTATAGTGTACGCTTTGCATACAGAAGACACGAATTCATATCAACAGTATACATCAAGCAGTTTTCACCCAAAAGAAAATATGGCATTATTTTTGAAGAGTCTGGGCTTTGGCTCCAAGACCAAAGAAATCTCATAATTGATCCTTATTCTAGCACTAGTTACGTGTTCCTCACAAGTAACTTCTTATAAGATATCTACGTACTTCTGATAGTGATGTAATGGGCCCCATAAATATACTTTCTTAAGCTAATGTATATATAAAACTTAAAACCTTGGGCCATGGGGCCGGAGAGATAGCATGGAGGTAAGGCGTTTGCCTTTCATACAGGAGGTTATCAGTTCGAATCCCGGTGCCCCATATGGTCCCCCGTGCCTGCCAGGAGCAATTTCTGAGCCTGGAGCCAGGAATAACCCCTGAGCACTGCCAGGTGTGACCCAAAAACCACACACACACACACACACACACACACACACACACACACACACACACACAACCTTGGGCCAGAGGTGTTGGGCCGGAGAGGTAGTATGGAGGTAGGGCGTTTGTTTGCCTTGCATGCAGAAGGACAATGGTTCGAATCCCGGCATCCCATATGGTCCCCGAGCCTGCCAGGAGGGATTTCTGAGTGCAAAGCCAGGAGTAACCCGAGTGCTGCCGGATATGACCCCCCCAACAACAACAACAACAAGTTCTTCCCTCCCCACAAAAGACGGAGGGTATAACCTTTTTTTGTTGTTTTTGTTTTTCGGTTCTTGGTTTTGGTTTTTGGGTCACACCCGGAAGCGCTTAGGGGTTACTCCTGGCTCTATGCTCAGAAATCGCTCCTGGCAGGCTCAGGGGACCATATGGGATGCCAGGATTTGGGATTCGGGATTCGAACCACCGATCTTCTGCATGCCTTAACCTCCATGGTATCTCTCCAGCTCGAGGGTATATCTGATTGCACACATTTAGTCTTGGGGTACGCCAAAGTCGCCAAGTTAGTATCTCCAGAATCTTATGTATATTCTCAAAGCTCCTGAATTCATGCCTCTTTCCAAAGATTCTGTCAAATATTGAATCCTACCCCATCCTATTGGTGCTTTATTGCAAGTCAAAACACAAATCTCTTTCAGATTCATCACCAACCACTTCACTAAAAGCAACTAAAACTTCCCTGGTATCTGCCAAGATCCTGAGCCATTTTTTATGGGGTCACACCCAGCAGCGCTCAGGGGTTACTCCTGGCCCTACATTCAGATATAGCTCCTGGCAGACTCAAGGAACCATATGGAATGCCGGGATTCAAACTACCATCCTTCTGCATGCAAGGCAAACTCCTTACCTCCATGCTATCTCTCCAGCTCCAGTCCTGAGCTTTCTAAGGCTGCTGCAATGAATTTCTTTTTTGAACCAAAATAGTTTTTTTTTGTTTTGTTTTGTTTTGTTTTTGGGCCGCACCAGGCGGTGCTCAGGGGTTACTCCTGGCTGTCTGCTCAGAAATAGCTCCTGGCAGGCACGGGGAACCATATGGGACACCGGGATTCAAACCAACCACCTTTGATCCTGGATCTGCTGCTTACAAGGCAAATGCCGCTGTGCTATCTCTCCAGGCCTGAACCAAAATAGTTTTATTTAAAAAAATTTATAGAGAAATGTAAAGGGAGAGAAACAGATACGTGTTCATTCAAGAGAGAATGTGGAGGGCTGAAGTGATAGCACAGTGGGTAAGGCATTTGCCTTGAATGTGGCGGACCTGGGTTCAATCCTCAATATCCCATATGGTCCCCTGAGCCTGCCAGGAGTTACACCTGAGCCAAAAAAAAAAAAAAAGAGAGAGAGAGAGAGAGAGAGAGAGAAAGAGAGAGAGAGAGATAATGTGGGCTTCTTAAGAGAAGAAGTCCAAATATTGAATCCTATTTTGGGTTTATTTGTTTTGGGGCCACACTCAGCAATGCTCAAGGGTTATTATCTGTACTCTGGTAGTACTTTAGGGATCATATGAGATGCTGGGGATGAATCCAGATTAGCCATCTACAAGGCAAATGCCCTACCTGATGTACTATCACCCTGACCCAACCGAATCTTTAATTAGTGGTCTTTCTCTCCACATTTTTGTTTATCTGTTCTGTTTGTGGTGGCACAGTGGGGTCCATAAATAGTTTCAAATATGCAAGGGAAATGCTTTACCACTGATCTTTCATTCATTTATTTTTGTTTGAAGTCACACCCAGCAGTGTCCAGAGATCACTTCTGGCAAGCTTGGATCACCATTTGAAGTGCCAGGCCATGTTGGCTGCATACAAGGCAACTGTGCTGCCTCCTTTACTATCTCTCTGGCCCCTAAAACCTACATTGTAAAGCTATGATGTTTAATATAACTACTAGCCATGTGGTTATTTAACTCTAGGAATGTGACTAGAGTGAAGATGTGCTAATAAATGTAAAATACACATCAAGTTTCAGAGACTTTATATAAAAATATAAATAATTTCAATAGTTTTATTAATAAATATATAATTAAAACCACCCCCCTTTGCCACACCCCACCATGCTCACAGTTTACTCCTGATTCTGAACTCATGAATCACTCCTGGTGGCTCCAGAGACCATATGTGGTGCTGGGGATCAAACCCAGGTTAGCCACATGGAAGGCAAGTAGCCTACCTTCTATACTATCACTCCAGCACCTTGACTTAGTTGGCTCTGTACTCAGGAATCACTCCTGATGGTGCTCAGGGATGCTGGGGATCAAACTCAGGTTGGTCACATTCAATGCAAGGATCCTACCCACTGTATTATCTCTCTAGACCTTTATTTTGTTTAAATGTTGTATATTTGTTTAAACTTTGTATTTGGAGAAAATAAATGGGGGGAGGGGGCTCGGAGCCACACCTGGCAATGCTCAGGAGCTATTCCTGGTTATGTTCAGAGATGAACTTTGGCAGTGCTTGTCTTCTCCAGGACTATGTATATTTGAAGAAACTTTTAAGATTTTTTTTGTTATTTTGGGGCCATATCTGATTGTTCTCAGGGCTTACTTCTGGTTATATGCTCAGGGATCACTCCTAGCAGCTTGAAGAACTATATGGGATGTTGGGGGATCAAACCCATGTCAGCCTTGAGCAAGACAAATGCCCTATCCACTCACTATACTATCACTCAGGCCCTGTCTTTTGATTCTCTAAAATAGTAAGAGTACAGCTAGGATAAGAAAAAGAGATGGATGTAATTCTTAGGGAAGTAAGTCAAAGCCTAAGAAATGGAACTTACTCAGAAAAGCCTTTCCACTTTAGTAGATATTCCACTTGCCCTTTAACTACACGTCTGTCTAGCACCTTCTCCACGACGTACTCCTCCTCATCCTCTGAAGAAGAACTGTCAGCTGTTCGCTTGGTTTTCTTTCCCATGTCGCACTCGATTCCACCTGAAGAACTAAAGCTACCGGATTCCTGCAAAATAATAAGGAAAAGACACTCAGACTCTTTAAGTCACAAAACTTTGACACATTTTGATGGGATACACAAAACTGTCATGCATCCTTCCTTCTCGATGAATTTGACAAGTCCTATTAAAATAAGTACTAATAACAAGTCAATCCCTACTTTACCTTTATTGAACAAGACCAAAATCACTAGATTGTCTATCTTCTCTAATTTCTGATTTCAAAAGACAAGTGATATGTTAAGTTACTCCTTTACTGGACTTATTAAGAACTCATGATAAAATTAAAACCCTGCCCTTTAATTGATTCTTTATAAGAGGAAAATCTAAGTCACCAAAGTGTAACTTTCTTCTGCTTTTAATCAATCACTTAGCACAGAAAATGGCCTACTTGGGCCTTTCATGGTATTTTCAGTGAATCGGTACATTTCTCTTGAACAAATTGAGCTTGTTTCTTCGGACATCCATCAGTTTACAAAAGCAAGGCTGACATCTTAAGCATTAAGTCTCCGTTTTCATTTGGGGATGGGAGGGAAAGGAAAAATGTTTTTAGTCCAAAAAAATTAAAAACTAGCTAATAAATTGTTTACAAATTTTCAAGGCCCAGCCAATTTAAATAGTTAAGGAAGTACCTCTTCTCTTAACTGAAACTGGCTTTGGGCCAAAGAAAAGGAGGAGAAATAAGTTTGGCCCCAGACTCAAAGCAATGCAAAGCCTCCAAGCACAGAGGAACTATTCAGACTCAAGGAAAGCAGCAACAAGGCAGCACAAATGGAAATTGAGTTAAGCTCAGAAATATGCACAACTTGGGGGTACTCAACAGAAAATCTGTTTGTTTTTTTTTTCAAATTCCCACAATTTGCTACAATAATCATTTTTTAAGAATTCTCCCTTGACCATAGTAAATGATGCCTACAGTCTGCATTCAAACAGCACAAACTGTTTTCTTAGCTGAACTCCATTTTTATTATGCTGTCATCTTTAAAGACTTCTTTCATCAACATGTTCTAAAATATTTCCATTCTGACCAGTAGACCACTGCCATGAATAGGGGAAAAGCCACTACTAATTTCAGATGGGCTCAGTCAAGTAGCATGAAAAGTTCCATTTAACAAAATATTCTAGCAAAAAAAAAAAAAATTTAAGAGGAACTATTCCAAAAATACATAGTTGGCAACCAAATCACCAAAACTTACGAGCAATAGATCTACACATTAAGAAAAAAGAAACACGAAAAACACAAGAACACAACTGTGTTTGCACCGATTAGTGCCCTCCAGTAAAAGCTAAGTTCTCATTAAAATGCTTTATTTGGAAGAAAACACAGAAAAAATGGAGCTAAGAGGGGAAGGGGGTCTTCTAATAATTTTCTCCATTAATGTATTAGAAGAGTGAAGGTTCCAGAAAGAAAGCAAAAGGATTTTCGAATGCAAACAGCCTCCAACCTCCTCTGGAACAGGAAATGTCATATTCCAGGGGGAGTACCCCACACCCCACCCCCACTCACCTTGGAATTTCCGGGAGCTAAGCAGCTTAGGTCAGAGCGCTGGGGTTAAAACCAGCCCCGGGTTAGAGGCCTGCAGTTAAAGCATTGTGCCTATGGCCTCCTCAACCTCAGGAGGAAAAACAAGTATTTTTACGTTTGTGTTCTTCAGTTTGAGGGAAGAAAGGGGGGTGGGGGGAGATATTCCTTTAAACCTTCATGCAGAAGAGGGGCCCCAAAGGGGGGAGATGCATGGGGGTTCCCTCCTTTACCTACCCGATCGCCCCAGTTCTCTTTCTTTCCCTCTGGGCTAAACAGGAGGGGCCTCCCTTCCCAGGTCTAGGGCTTGGCGGGCTGGCAGCTCCCCCGCCCCCACCCAGCTGCCTGGGCGCCACTGCGCAGCTGTCCCAGCCCGTTGCCGTGGCAACTGGCAGCAGCTCTCCACCGAGGGGTGGGGGAAAGCAGCGAACGGGAAAAGTTGAAAGGCTTAACTTTCCCTTTCGGCCAAGACTGGGCGAAGTTGGAAGGGACCTCCCTGGCCTCCAGGCTCGGGCCTTCCTGAGGCTCGAAGGAATTGTTCCAGGGGGTTTAAAATCCATAAACGTACACGCATTCCTCCTCTACCAACATTGGGAGTCAATCAACAGCATTTTAGGATCATAATTATAAAACCTTGAGTGGACGGGGGAGGAGAAAGGCGATGTATGTCCTAGTACAACAGAATCAGAACGAACCATCCACCCCCTAACCCAGCCTACCAGAGGCACTAGACTAGGCCTCTCCCACCATCTGTCACTGAACAGTTAATTAAAATTGCTGGGGGGGATAGAGAAGTGGAGGGAAGGATAACAGCAGGGGGGAAGGGAAGTCTCTCACAGATGCTATACAACTTTCCTTCTTTGAGGACTACTAGAGACAGAAATAAAATCCAGGGACTTGAAGCACTACCAAAGGACCTTTCAAATCGAAGGATAGGGGCCCGGAGAGATAATACAGTGGGTGAGGTGCTTGCCTTACACAAGGCCTACGGGGGTTCAGTTTCTTGTACCCCAGATAGGCCTCGAGCTTTGTTAAGTGATCCCTGAGAGAAGAGCCAGGAGTAGCCTTGGAGCACTGCTGGATGTGACCACAAACAAACAAATCAAATGAAATTATAGGTAAGAAAATAAACCTTGGGGCCGGAGAGATAGCATGGAGGTAAGGCGTTAGCCTTTCATGCAGAAGGTCATCGGTTGGAATCCCAGCGTCCCATATGGTCCCCTGAGCCTGCCAGGAGCGATTTCTGAGCATGAAGCCAGGAGTAACCCCTGAGCGCTGCCAGGTGTGACCCAAAAACCAAAAAAAAAAAAAAAAGAAAATAAACCTTAATCTTTAATTGGTTTAATAAAAAGGGAGGGATACAGCAAGTGCTTGCTTGCCTGCACTCCACTGACCCCAATTCAGATCTCTCTACTATATACGGTCTCTGAGCCCTGAGTACTGATTGATAGGGTCGCCAACCTATAGGTAAGTATAAATGAAAGGACAGAGCAGTTTAGCCACAATCGTTACGGTTAAATTAAAATTTAGGGGCTGGAGAGATAGCATGGAGGTAAGGCGTTTGCCTTTCATGCAAGAGGTCATCGGTTCGAATCCCAGCGTCCCATATGGTCCCCCGTGCCTGCCAGGAGCAATTTCTGAGCATGGAGCCAGGAGTAACCCCTGAGCACTGCCGGGAGTGACCCAAAAAAAAAAACCACAAAAAAAAAAAAAAAAAATTTAAACAAATTTGTTATATTATGGAAAAAAAGTTTTTTTTTTTTTTTTTTTTTTTTTTTTTTTTGGTTTTTGGGTCACACCCGGCAGCGCTCAGGGGTCACTCCTGGCTCTATGCTCAGAAATCACCCCTGGCAGGTACGGGAGACCACATGGGACGCCAGGATTCGAACCAATGACCTTCTGCATGAAAGGCAAACGCCTCCATGCTATTTCTCCGGCCCCATTATGGAATATTTTAATAGTTACTATCCTCATGAACCTAGGAGTGGAACCTTAATACTTGAAAAAGATATAGAAGAAATACATAGAGGTGCTGGAGAGATAGCATGGAGGTAAGGCATTTGCCTTTCATGCAGAAGGTCATTGGTTCGAATCCCGGTGTCCCATATGGACCCCCGAGCCTGCCAGGAGTGATTTCTGAGCATGGAGCCAGGAGTAACCCCTGAGCATTGCCGGGTGTGACCCAAAAACCAAAAAAAAAAAAAAAAAAATTAGTTCTCAAACTTCCTTGGCTTTATCTAAAAAGTATTTGAGCACTCTGGCTTACAGAAAGTCTTTAGACTCTAAAGTTTAGAGCCAGACATTGCTGCAAGAGTCAGAAAAATTAAACAATCAAAAAAGAGTACGATTTAGGAGGAAATAAAGAGATTAATTTGGTTATCAAATCAAACAAAAGCATCATAAAAGATCTAAGAGCAGAGCCGCAGAGATAGCATGGAGGTAGAGTGCTTGCCTTGCATGCAGGACAGTGGTTCGAATCCCAGCATCCCATATGGTCCCCGAGCCTGCCAGGAGTGATTTCTGAGCGTAGAGTCAGGAGTAATCCCTGAGTGATGCTGGGTATGACCCAAAACAAACAAACAAAATATCTAAGAGCAGAAGCCAAGCAAGCCATAGCACAGAAGGTAGGGCGGTTGCCTTGCAAGCAACTGAACCAGGTTTGATCTCCAGCATCCCACAGCATCCCACATTGGTCCCATGAGCCTGTCAAGAGTAACTCCTGAGCACCGCCAGGTGTGTCACCCCCATAAAAATAAAAGTATGAGAGCAAAAGTAAACATTTCATTTTTCTTTTTCTTGGTTTTAAGGTCAACCCAGTATTGTTGGGTGGCAATTGAACTAGGATCAGGCCATGTGCATGGCAAGTAACTTAAATCCCTGTACTATCAAATATGTAAACATTTCAACTGCCCAAAGGCAGACATTTCAACTACAAAAAAATAAGTCCTTGGGGGGGGGGTCAGGGTGTTGCACACTTACACACCTAGCAGTCAGTACTCAGGGATTGCTGCTAGCACTACACTCAGGAATTACCCCTGACAGGAGACTGAGGAATTGAATCCCAGTCAGCCACAATGTGCTATACTAACATAAGCACTAATATAATACTAAGCACATTGCTATACTAATCTCTTGCCCTGAATTTCCGGTTTTGAATGGCCCTATCAAGAATGGTAGGAGTAAAAACTGCCTCTTTATTTATTTATTTTTATTTATTTATTTTTTTGGTTTTTGGGCCACACCCGGCGTTGCTCAGGGATGACTCCTGGCTGTCTGCTCAGAAATAGCTCCTGGCAGGCACGGGACCATATGGGACACCGGGATTCGAACCAACCACCTTAGGTCCTGGATCGGCTGCTTGCAAGGCAAACACCGCTGTGCTATTCTCTCTGGGCCCCTCTTTATATTTTTTATAATTGTGTGCGTGTGAAACAATATCATTTGTAATGAAACTTATTTAGAAAGATATGAGGAGAGATGAAGTACATGTTCAAGAGAACACAGGTTTCTCCAAAGTGGAAATGGGCAAAGAAAAGTGGACAAAAAAGGCAAGCAAAAGAGGCCAGAGCAGTGGCGCAAGTAGGGCATTTGCCTTGTACGTGCTGACTAGGATGGACTGCAGTGGTTTGATTCCCCTGGCATCCCATACGGTCCCTCAAGTCAGGAGCAATTTCTGAGCATAAAGCCAGGAGTAATCCCTGAGCATCATGAGGTGTACCCCCCACCAAAAAAAGCAAGCAAGATACACGTTCAGGGGCCAAAGAGATAGCATGGAGGTAAGGTGTTTGCCTTGCATGCAGGACAGTGGTTCGAAGCTTGGCATCCCATATCCCCTGAGCCTGCCAGGAGTAACCCCTGAGCGCTGCTGGGTGTGACCCAAAAACCAAAAAAAAAAAAGATACATGTTCAAAGGAGAGAGAACACAGGCTTCATGAGCAAAACTCTCCTTTTTAAACTCTTCATAACTGGTTTTTGGTTTGTTTTCACTGTTGTTTCTGGTGGTGGTGTCAGGGACTGAACTAAGTCCTCATATAAGTCCTACCATTGGGCTCTATTCCCAGATCTCTTCCTAAAAACATTTTGGCCACACCCAGCAGTAATCAAGCTCCGTGCTCAGGGGTCACTGGGGGACCATCTGATGCTACCCTGGGGTCTCCCACATGTCTTACAGGCCCCCCCCTAACTCTTTTTTAACTCTATGAAAATACCAAAAAATTTAGATCCGGACTCTAATTTGGTGACAAACTGCACATTAAGTAAATTAAAAAAATTTTGTTCAGGGGCTGGAGAGATAGCATGGAGGTAAGGTGTTTGCCTTGCATGCAGAAGGTCGGTGGTTTGAATCCCTGCATCCCATATGGTCCCCCGAGCCTGCCAGGAGCGATTTCTGAGCATAGAGCCAGTAGTAATCCCTGAGCGCTGGCGGGTGTGACCCAAAAACCAAAAAAAATATTTTTTGTTCATAAAATTAAGAAAGGAAAGGGAAAAGAATTTGGCAGGGAAGTTCATGGATTATGGGATGGTGGGGGGGGGGGGCATCCTTAAATAGGACCTAAAATGGGCCAAATGAATCCCTACTGCCTACTTCCCAGGAGAAGAGCAAGTTCATAATGAAATCAAAGTGCTATTAAATCCCCCAAAGAGAATTTTTGTAAAAGTATTACAGGGCTGAATAAAACAGCAAAAATACACGACCTTCCAAATTCCTAAACCTTTAAACCATGACATGCAGTAACTTTCCCAGTTTAACATGTTAGCAGACAGCAAAAAGAAAAGTGTCTTTGCTAACTAGTTGCCTGTAAGCTTTAATCAGCCTTCGTAATAGGCAGCTATGTTTGCCTCCAAGGATAAAATACTTAACTCAAACTACCTTCAACTCAAAGAAACTACTAGAGATAGCAGAATGAACAGTGTAACAGAAATCCTGTGAAGGAATATTGGACAGGAATGAATGATAGCAATGCCAACACTGTGGTAAAACCTTTCAGGAAAGAAAACATGAATTCAACATGAAAAGGGACAAAAATACTCTGGGGTCCACCTCACCTCCCTAAAACATAAGAAAACAGTCAAATCAATTCTCTCCTTTCTGTTTGTAACAACTGTAACATCCTCTTATCTTTGGGAAATAGATTTTGTAACAGCTGACAAATCAAATTGGGTCTAATGCCAGGAGTCAGAGTCCAACCATAATATTCTATAAAGAATGGCATGCAATTGTCTTGTAAATCTCCTGGACAGTCACAGATCAGAAGCTGGCAAGGATGACGACATAGTTCTGATGGAATGTGTCTTATCTTAACCTTGAAGTTACAGATCTGCTCAGGAGCTGCAGTAAGAAATGAGAAATGCACTCAGACATTGGAGGGGACATAATTCTCTTTAGACAGTGCGACTCAGCGTATTAGGGTCAAATGAAACACAAAGCCAGACGAACAATTTAAGGGCTACCGAGACTGGAGCAGATAAAGCATCCAGACTGGTGTTTCCCACTGAGCTGGGGAGAAAGGAGCTTTCCAGTATGAGAAATGAGACATGGCTGGCAGGATGATGGAGTGATTAAGGTGGATTCCCGATACCATGACGGCGGAGGAGGGCATGAGTCTCTGAGAGCAACCTTATCCTTGTGGAAATCTCCATGGGAAGGGGCAAGCAGCTTCTCAAGTTTCTAGACAGCCTTTCAGCTGTAACAGCTCTCAGCCTTGGCTTGAACAGATACACAAGAATTCTCTGGAAAAGGTATCAACGACTCTAATAGATTCTGTTTATTTAATTGCCCAGCAGGTCAAGAAGAAAGAAGTAAATTCTCCTTATAGGTCTCTGAGCACGGAGGGGTTGGGGAGACATGACGGGGACCTAAACCAGGGATATGATTAGAAGTTAGAAGTTAACTTTGGAAAGACATCAAAGAGATTTGCGGTCAGGCCCAGTCAGAGCCCACATTCCAAATAACTGACAAAGATGAATCTTCCAGAAAAAAAATAAAGAGGTGAAGGGGAGACAGACAAGGAAGTGAAGCAGAAAAAGAAGGGCAAACAACCTACATACTCTAAGGCTAAGAGAAAAAAAAAACTGCGTAAAAGCCATGAGAAAGGAGCCGAAGAGATAGCATGGAGGTAAGGCGGTTGGCCTTGCATGCAGAAGAACAGTGGTTAGAACCCCAGCATCTCATATGGTCCTCCGAGCCTGCCAGGAGCGATTTTTGAGCGTAGAGCCAGGAGTAACCCCTGAGCGCTGCCGGGTGTGACCCAAAAACCAATGAAAAAGAAAAAAAAAATTGAGTAGAAGCCACCAATCCTCAGCAATTAGAGAGGGCATTGACGACTGGAAGATGCAAAGAAACAGATGTAATGGTTCTGCTATTTGCCAGAACCAGACAGTTCTGGAAACAGAATTACCCTATGGGATCTCTGGTGACTGACTGTGCTAACCAATTCAGTTTCCTCAATGCCAGCTGCCCTTCTTCTTTCTCTCCCCTTCCTTGCCAGTCCTGGTGATATGAGCTTATTTTAGCAATGAGGGTTTAATACTTGAAGTTCAGACCCAGAAACATGTTAATGCTCAGGCCCAGTGGTATTTGTATACTAGGGGCCACAAGGAAGGTTTTTTTTTTTTTTTGGGGGGGGCGGGGGTGAAGAGGTGGGAAATGCAGTACCTACAGATAAAACCTGGGCTCCTAGCAAATCTGGCATGAATGCTGTTCCTTTGTGTTATCCCCTGGGCTCATTAAGAGTTTGTATAATGGAGGGAGGGGGGAGAGAGATAGCACAGCAGTAGAGCATTTGCCTTGCATGTGGCTGATCTGGGATGGACCCAGATTCGATTCCCAGCATCCCATATGGTCACCCTTGCCTGCCAGGAGTGATTTCTGAGCGCAGAGCCGGGCGGAACTCCTGAGCGACAACTGGTGTGACCCCAAAAAACGAGTGCATAATGGTTCAGTATATTGGTGGGGAGGGGACACACAGGGGCTACTCCCAATTCAGTGCTTGAGTGATTATGAGGTGTCAAGGATCAAAACCAGGGCTCCTGCATTCAAAGTATAAATCAAAGAGCTCATTGAGCTCTCTTTCTGGCCCTATACATTTTATTTGTAATACTAATTACAGGCAATCAATCTGCAACACAATTCTAAAGCTAAGCTTTCTATGAATTGTATAAAAAAGTAATGAAATTTTAGATTTCCTCACTGAAATATCTGTAGGTTTCACTAGAACAAATGTTAAAATGTAAATATTCAAGGAACTCGCTTCATTTTTAAGTTTCAATATAAATTCTGTAAACTCACCAAGGCAAAATCCCCAGAAAACAAGCCAGGCCAAACAGCAGGAATGGATAAGGATATATGCAAATCTCTCTAACATATATACTAATTGAAAATACAACTAATGTGGCCTGGAGAGATAGCACAGCGGCGTTTGCCTTGCAAGCAGCCGATCCAGGACCAAAGGTGGTTGGTTCGAATCCCGGTGTCCCATATTGTCCCCCGTGCCTGCCAAGAGCTATTTCTGAGCAGACAGCCAGGAGTAACTCCTGAGCATCGCCGGGTGTGCCCCCCCCCAAAAAAAAATACAACTAATGAGTAATTTCAATAGGTCCAGAGTTGGAAATTCCCTTTTCTCACGAAGGTCTTTGGGGAAAGCTGGTGTGTCAGGTACAGATTAAATGAACAGCTATGGGGGCTGGAGAGATAAGATAGCACAACGGTAGGGCATTTGCTTTGTAATGTGGCCTACCTGATGGACCCAATGTTCAATCCCCAGCATCCCATATGGTCCCCCAAGTCTGCCAGGTGCAAATTTCTGAGTGCAGAATAATCCCTGAGCACCACTGGATGTGGCCCAAAAACCAAAGCAAATAATCAGTTACAGTACTGTACTCAAGAAAACATCTATATAGCATAACTGTAGCAAATAAAACATGAAAAAGAGGGGCCAGAGAGATAGCACAGTGGTAGGGTGTTTGCCTTGCATGCAGTTGATCAGGGTGGATGATGGTTCAAATTCCGGCATCCCATATGGTACCCGTGCATGTCAGGAGCGCTGAGCCAGGAGTAATCCCTGAGTGCCACAGGGTGTGACCCAAAACAACCCCCCCAAAAAAAAACATGAAAAAGAAACTGTTTTTACAGAACCTTTTGTTTTAGCACCATTTTAATCTAGTCTATCCTTTGTTCTTATTGGATCTAGCTGTTCCAATGGTTTTAGGTTAGTAACATACATAGCATAAAACTAAAACACTCTTCTATAAAGATGTTTTGTTCCCTTAGATTTATGATTTCCAAAGTATTAGCCATGTGGCATTTTAACAAAAACACACCATAGAGATGCACATTACAGCTGTCCTGGCTGTCTCAGGTTTTGTTAAATGGGTTGATTACTATCTTTCCACCTCCACCAAAAGCTCATGAGCAACCAATTCAAGGGGAGTTAAAAGCCTTTTAAATGCCTATTTAAAAATACTGTATTAGGAAAGAGTTGAGGAGAAAGATTAACTGTGGTCGTTAACACCCCTATCATTAGCCAGCTACATACAGACAACAGAAACTTTATTAATAGAGAGGCATGTTGAGTGGGAACACTAGCTCAGCTCCAGTTCATGATCCTTTAAAAAAAAAAAAAAAACAGGCTAACAGGAGCCAGAGCCAGTGCAGTGGGTAGGAGCATGCCTTGTAGTCAGCGACGAGCCTGGTTATTGCCAAAAAATACAAAACTAAACAAAAACAGGCCAAAATAGTGCTTCCACTAGCCATAGAATTATTCTGTGGCAAAGTACCCATTTGTTGATCATCTATACTTCCAGCACCAGAGTGAAGGAGTAAAGAAGGGCCTTTTGTTCTTTCAAATTAAGACATACATTATCTACAGGATAAAAGATGTCTTATGATTAATTTTTGTTTGGGAGCCACACTTGCCCTTGCTCAGGCATGACTTTTTGCTCTGTACTTAGAGATCATTCCTGGTAGGCTTGGATATCAAATGAAGCACTGAAATGAACTCAAAGTGTGCAAAGCAAGCACCTTACCAAGTATACCACCTCTTTGTTTCCTACCTTATAGATTGTATTTGCTGTTTTGTCCTCTCAGTTCTGATCACCATTTTATTAATGACTGTAGGGGCCTAAGTGATAGTACAGTGGGTAGGGCACTTGCCTTGCACGTGGCCGACCTGAGTTCAATCCCTGGTAACCCATATGGTCCCCGAGCCTGTCAGGAGCAATTTCTGAGCACAGACCCAGGAGTAACCCCTAAGCACCACAGGGCGTGGCTCAAAATTCAAAAGGGAAAATAAAAATGAATGTTATTAAGACAATGATAGTGAAAAATAATCATTTCTGGACAAGACCTGTGTGCTGAAAGGAGATTAAGTGATAGGCCTGATACCCTTTCAGTGAGAACATTGCAAACCAGTGCCTAAAAAATAAGGGGAAGAAAAAGACAGAGGGGCCGGAGATAGCATAGTGATAGGGCACTTGCCTTGCACAAGGCCAACATGGGGTGGACCTGGGTTCAATTCCCAGCATCTCATATGGTCCATTCCACCCCACCCCCAGTCTGTCAGGAGCAATTTCTTTTTGTTTGTTTGTTTGTTTTGTTTTTGGGCCACACCCGGCAGTGCTCAGGGGTCACTCCTGGCTATCTGCTCAGAAATAGCCCCTGGCAGGCACGGGGGACCATATGGGACAACGAGATTCGAACCAACCACCTTTGGTCCTGGATCGGCTGCTTGCAAGGCAAACGCTGCTGTGCTATCTCTCCGGGCCCAGGAGCAATTTCTGAGCTCAGAGTCAGGAGTAACTCCTGAGCACCACCAGGTTTGGCCCAAAAGTGATTTAATAAAAAATAAAAATAAAATAAAAAGAGTGTATATTGAAAGAAAAGAATGTATACTTCAGGACGTAGTGACTGCTCTAAAGTTCTGTGTTCGGTTCACTGGCACAATTAGCATAAGTTCTTAGTGTCTCATCAGTAATAATTTTATGTAATTTGTTCTTTTTTCCTTTATTAAAAATATTTTATGTTTTCTCTAAAAATGTGAGTTATCTTTAAATTTGGTTAGGCACACCCTAAACCCATCACTGGGAAGAAATTAACTATACAATTGCTCCAAGATTTATGAGAAAGTAGAATTTGGCACCAGTATGGGAAAATGTTTTCCAGATGGTGCTTTCCCACTTTATCCTTGGAATGTAATGAACTCATCTCAAGGCACTACAGTCTCAGGTGGGTGTTAATCTCACACCTATTCCTCCTTTAATTAAATGTGATGAAGCATGAACTAGTAGATCCTGTCACCTTTTGTGCAGAACCTGGTAATTTCATCATAAATAAACCCTAAAATGGGCAGTAGCAATATTTGAGTGGATTACCATGATTCTAAGTTTAGTTTTTGTTTTTTTGCCACCACTTTAGAAAATTATGTTCACAGTGTAAAAGAAGGTTAAAA
Organism: Suncus etruscus; assembly: GCF_024139225.1. NCBI lineage: Eukaryota > Metazoa > Chordata > Mammalia > Eulipotyphla > Soricidae > Suncus > Suncus etruscus. The sequence goes on from NC_064858.1 coordinate 80,897,321, forward strand.
GAGAACTGCAGTGTCCACCCTACATAATGACCATAAAACATTTTTCACACAACAGTCATAAAATTAAGACTCAGTGGGGCTGAAGTAATAGCACAGTGGTAGGGCATTTGCCTTGCACGGGACCAACCTGGGACAGATCCAGGTTTGATCCCCGGTATTTCATTAGTCCCCAGAGCCTGCCAAGGGTGATTTCTGAGAGAAGAGCCAGGAATAAACCCAAGCACTGCTGGGTGTGGCACTAAAACAAAAACAAAAAAGACTTAGTGCTTACCCTAGTGTCACCTACCTAAAGAAATTTTGATTAGCAGCAGGGTAAGAATTACAAAGGCCCTTTCCAACAAATTCTGCATTCTATTTTAGGGAAGTACTTATACTATGCCAATCAATTTGCATTCTCTCACAGTTTAGCAAAGACATGGAAGAGGCATAAAATTAATTTGTATAACAACTAAAATCTCTAAAATATTTCTAATTTACCTGAAATTGCAATTAAAATTATATCAACATGCAAAATCTAATAAAACATATAGTCGATGAAGGAGATTTTATGTAATTAGAATTAAAAACTATCTCTGAATATTTCTGAATAAAGTTTCAGAAAGTAAAATGCCTTTAATGTATAACATAATTTTGTGTTTTATCAATATCTGATATAACTGCAACAAGAATCAATAAAAATCAGGACCGGAGTGATAGCACAGCGGTAGGGTGTTTTACCATGCCACAAAATCATAAAAATGTGCTCTCCACTTCATATATATTAACAGAAAGAAAAAAGGAAAAAAATGTCATTGTAAGATAAACAGCTAAAGCAATGGCCAATCTTAGACCACCCAGCTTTTCCAAAGTTTTATTTTGATTGTGTAACATAAGCCAAATAAGGTATTTCTGATACTTTTTGTGTCAATCCCAACTCAAATCTAATGCCAAAAGGCCAATATGTTAATTCTGATCCTCACTCTGATTATTTTATTTCCTTTGGGATATTTATTAGGGGTCCATAAAGGTTAAGCAATCCAAGTGTCAATGTGTAGGAGTTTAACCAGTGTTGAGGGCTGGGATTTTTTTTTTTTTTTTTTTTGGTTTTTGGGCCAACCCGTTTTACGCTGAGGGGTTACTCCTGGCTATGTGCTCAGTAATCGCTCCTGGTTTGGGGGGACTATATGGGACGCCGGGGGATGGAACCCTGGTCTGTCCTACGCTAGCACTTGCAGGGCAGACACCTTACCTCTAGCGCCACCTCTCCGGCCCTGGATTTTTTTTTTTAACTTGTTGCAAGGATCATATCAGCCAATAATCAGGGGGTTCAGGGTCAGTCCACATCCAGCGGTGCTGGAGGTGAGTGAGGTCTGAGGTACTAGGCATTGAACCCGTCTGTGCCCCTTCCCCAAGCCCTAGCCAGTGATCAGCAACCTTTTTTCAACTGAGCCACATCTCGACAAAACCACGATTGAAATTTATTTTGAGAGCCACACAGGGCGAGCACTTACAGAGGCTAGGAGCAGAGTCTTGACTCCTGGAGCGGCCGCCCAGCACACAGAAGAACCAAATTAGAAGTGTAAAGAGCCACAGGTTGCCAACCACTGCCCTATCCCATCCCAGGAAAGTCATGTGAGCCACATCCGCAGTCCCAAGGGCTGAGAATTTTGTTTGTCCTTGGTTAAGTTAGCTAGCTATGTCTCCAAAGGGTGTTAAAGGGCAACAGTGACAAGTGCTAACAGTGACAAGATGTGGGTATATCACAACTAAACACTGAAAGATGTCTCAGGGAAAATGCTTTGCATTCAGAAACCTCAGATTTGATCTCTGGTACCTCACATCACCTCAAGAATGGCAAACCCCCTTACCCCACTGATTACATCAAGTGCCATATTTTTTTGTACCATAAGACACACTCCACCCCATCCCACCCCCAAAGTGCATCTTATGGAGCAAATGTCACCTGGAGCTGAAGCCTGAGTGCAGGGGAGAAGAGCATCTAAAAACTATGTGTGTCTGATGGTCAGGTGCATCTTATATCGAAAAACATGCTATGTTAAATGCATGGTAGTAGGTGAAGTTAACTAATGAACACTGGGATCAGGGATAGTACAAGGGCAGGGATCTTGCTTGCACAGGACCGACCCACGTTCAAAATGGTCCCCTGAGAACCAGAGTGCTGAGCTCTGCCAGGTATGCCAACCCCAAAATAACACTTTGGGAGGCAAGCCCTTCTTTATAATTTTGGGGAAGTTTGCACAGAATTGTTTTTGGTTTTTGGGCTACACCAGGTGATGCTCAGGGTTTACTCCTGGCTATGCGCTCAGAAATCGCTTCTGGCTTGGAGGACCATATGGGACATAGGGGGGATCAAACCGAAGTCCGTCCTGAATCAGCCACATGAAAGGCAAATGCCCTACTGCTGTGTTATTGCTCCAGCCCCAGAATTATTTCTTAAAAAAACTTGTGAAGGGGCTGGAGAAATAGCATGGAGGTAGGGCTTTTGCCTTTCATGCAGGTCAGTGGTTCTAATCCCGGCATCCCATCTGGTCCCCTGAACCTGCCAGGAGTGATTTCTGAGCAGAGCCAGGAGTAACCCCTGAGCGCTGCTGGGTGTGACCCAAAAACAAAAAACAACTTGTGAAAATTCACCGTTGAGCACATCGGGAGTGTGTTTTCTTGGTGTAAGATTTTTAACTATAGATTCCACTTTCTTGATAGAGTAATAAATAGATTCCTTTTTTTAAAAAAAAAACTTTATTGATTGATCAATTGGTTTGTGGGGCATACCCAGTGGCACTCAGGGGTCACTTTTGGTTCTGCACTCAGAAATCGCCCCTGGTAGGCTGGGAGACCATATGAGATGCTGGGAGTTGAAAGGGTCTCTCCCAGTGAAAGGCAAACACCCTAACGCTATGCTATCTCTCTGGCCCCATAAATAGATTCCTTAATAGGCTAGTGAGGTTCATTATTTCTTCTGAAGTCTGGCTTGTCTTGGTAACTTATCTTTCAAAAAAGTTATTAATCTCATCTAAGACACTAAATACACATGTAGAGTGGTTCATTACAATCTTCTAGTTCCTTTTTCGATGTCTATAGGAGCAGCAATTACATCATTCTTATTCCTAACCCTGGTAATCAGATTTTTTTTTTACCTCATCAGATACGCATGCTTAATGTTTGTAGTCTTTTAAAATATATCAATCTTCAGAACTTGAAGAAATAATGGTCAAAGCACTTACCTTGCATGCTGTTCACTCTGGTTTGATCCCCAGCAACACAAGTGATTTTCTTTTTTTTTTTTTTTTTTTTTTTTTTGGTTTTTGGGCCACACCCAGCGTTGCTCAGGGGTTACTCCTGGCTGTCTGCTCAGAAATAGCTCCTGGCAGGCACGGGGAACCGTATGGGACACCGGGATTCGAACCAACCACCTTAGGTCCTGGATTGGCTGCTTACAAGGCAAACACCACAGTGCTATCTCTCCGGGCCCCACAAGTGATTTTCTGAGCAGAGTCAAGGAGTAAGCCCTGAACAAAGCCAGGTGCGGTCCCAAAATAAACAACCCATACTTTCAGCTTCACTAATTTTTCTCCCATTTTGCTTTGTGCATCATCACCTATATACTACTTTTTTCTGCTTTCTTTGGGTTTAAATTGCTCTGCTTCTTGGCTAAAATAGAACTCAGGATACTATAGACTGTTGTGCTTTTGCCTGTTATTTGGTTTTTGGGCCACACCCTGTTCTCCTCGGGTTACCTCCTCGCTCTGAGCTCAGAAAATATGGGATGTCAGAATTGAACTTGGGTCAGCCAGCACAAGGCAAATACCCTACCTGCTGTGCTTTCACTCCGGCCCCATGTTCTGCTTTTTCTGAATTGAAGCATTAAAAACAACAAAAAATAAATATCCCTCTAAGCACTGCCCTTATTAGAACCTACAAATTTCTATATGCAATATTTTCTTTTTTCCTACCCAATATATGCTATATTTTCTTTTTCTTTTATTTATTTCTTTTTTGGTTTCTGAGTCACACCCAGCAGAGCTCAGGGGTTAGTCCTGGCTCTACATTCAGAAATCGCTCTTGGCAGGCTCGGGGGACCATATGGGATGCCAGGATTCAAACTACTGTTCTTCTGCATGCAAGGCAAACTATCTCTCCATGCTATCTCTCTGTACCCATATGCTATATTTTCATTTGTATTGAATTCACTGTTACTTTCTAACTTTATAATCTTTCCTTTGATCCATGAATTACTTATGTTAGTTTCCATGTAATTGGGCACTTTCCAGGTGACTTTAAGTTTTAATTTATTTTTGAGCCATACCCATCAGTGTTCAGGAGTTACTCCTGGCTTTCACTCAGAAATTACTCCTGGCAGGCTCAAGGGACTATATGGGGATGAAGGGATTTGAACCCCAGACAGCAGCATGGAAGAAAAATGGCCCTACTCACCGCAATAATGCTCTGGCCCAACCTTTGTTATTTGTCTTTTGGGCCAAACTTGTGGTGCTCAGGAATTACTCCTTGCTGTGCACTCGGAAACCATTCCTAGCAGGCTTGGGACCATATCAAGTTCTGGGATGCTGGGATCAAACCCAGGTCAGCCATGTGCAAGGCAAACAACCCTACCTGCTCTGCTATGGCGCTGGCCTATTATGTCTATTGTAACTCCAGTCAGAAAACCTACTCTTAGTAGTAATCAAATCCTCAATCATTTTACTGAGGATATTCATCTTGTTTGGGGGCCATACTTGACTATGGTCATGGATCGCTTCTGGGAATGCTCAGGGGACAAGATGGGGTACAGGGACCAGATTTGAATGTAAAGCAAATACTTTACTTGCTTACTATCACTCTGGCCTCGGAGAGAGAAGAGAGATGAACAGTCCCAGTATGGATGTTGTAAAGTTTATAGACCAGAGTTGGTATATGGGCAACTCAGAGTTGGATGGAGGGTAAAGTCCTTTTAATCTTCAGACTTACTCTTATAATAGAAGATGGTATAGTCTAAAGTAAACTTTTTTTTTGGGGGGGGGGGGGGCCACACCAGGTTACTCCTGGTTGTCTGCTCAGAAATAGCTCCTGGCAGGCACAGGGGACCATATGGGACACAGGGATTCGAACCAACCACCTTTGGTCCTGGATCGGCTGCAAACCCCGCTGTGCTATACCCCGCTGTGCTATCTCTCCGGGTCCTAAAGTAAACTTTTTTTTTTTTGTGTGGTTTTTGGGTCACACCCGGCAGTGCTCAGAGGTTATTCCTGGCTCCAGGCTCAGAAATTGAAGGCAGGCACGGGGGACCATACGGGACGCCGGGATTCGAACCGATGACCTCCTGCATGAAAGGCAAATACCTTACCTCCTTGCTATCTCTCCGGCCCCTAAAGTAAACATTTTAATACTAGGAAAAGTTTATAAGTATTTCAAAAGAATGTATATTCTGCTGTCATCAGAATGGTCAGCTGGTTGACAGTGTACAAGTTTCATATTTCTTTGATAGTCTATTTGCTCCTTTAATTATTAGAAAAGGGTGTTGAAGATCTCCAAATATTAATGCAAATATCTGGAAATCCAACTCATTTTTTTCACATGTCTTGAAACTTTATTATTATTTGCGTAAACTTTTGGATTGGTGTCTTCTTGATGAATGTCCCCTTTATCATCTAACTGGGGATTAGTTATTTATACTACCTATCTCACATCTGTTATGGAAAAAATCCACAAAAACATTCTGGAAAATACACAGGAAACAGAAGGTATAATACTTGTGATGATAGATGAAGTTAAAAATAACTTTAATGAATTTTCTGAACTATCTGTAAGTTTTATCTATGCTTGTCTCCAACTACTCATACAAATGAGGTTTACTTATGTTTTATCAGATCCTTAGATATAATTTACTGTTGTGAAATACTGAACAAATTAGCAGTACTCTATCCTCCACAACTCCCTGTGAGGTAGGAGTTTAACTAATTTAGGAATGAGACACAAGGCACATGGAGTTCAAGGTTTTGCTTCAGAAACCAAATTTAAGATAGATTCCCAGTCTGTTAGTTGACCCTATTCAGCACAGGGCATTTTATTCCAACATAATTATGCCTTGGCTCATATTATAAACTTGCTTTATTCTAAGAAATGTAGATTACAATCAGAGAAATACTTGAATTCAATTTGGTTTCTTCTCTATATGGAATGAATTATAAAACTTGATCTTGAAATAGTCCTTTCAATACCACCATCTTTCATTCCATACTTTCTAGTGTCTTTAGCAATAAAGCAAAACAAAACTTACTAAGTTTGAAAAATAAAATTGCATTTGGGGAGGGCTCGAGTGACAGCATAGTGGGTAGAGTGCTTACCCTGTAAGCAGAAGACTGGTCCACAGCATCCCATATAGTTCCCCAAGCATTACCAGGTGTAATCCCTGAACACAGAGCCAGGAGTAAACCGTGAGCACTGCTGGGTGTGACCCAAACAAAAAAGAATGGTTCTTTTTTTGTTTTGTTTTGTTTTTGGGTCACACTCAATAGCTCTCAAAGGTTATTACTGGCTCTGTGCTCAGAAATCGCTCCTGGCAGGCTTGGAGGACCATATGGGATGCTGGGATTCGAACCACCATCTGTCCTGGATCAGCTGCGTGCAAGGCTAATGTCCTACCTATGTGTTATCTCTCCGCCCTCCCCCCTGTTGCAAGTCAGCCCCTGAAGAGGTTGACTGATGGAGGGATGCGGATGAGGTCTTTCTCCTCCAGCTTGGAGCACGCGTCTGCCACCCTGTTCAGCCAACGATTCTGAGGTGAAGCGGTGGGTAAACAGCTTGCAGACAGTCAGGCTTGTGGAAATATTAGCTTTATTCGGTGGACAAGACTGAAGTCCAAAGCCTCAGCATCAGTTCCAGCCAAAAGCCCCTCGCCTTCCACAGACCTTTGTTTTTATCCCCCAGAATCAGGTACCACCCAATGGTGGGATCAGATACCACCCAATGGTGGAAGCAGAATCAGGTACCACCCTATGGTGGGGGCAGAATGCCAGGTCACACCCTAGGGTAGGGCACAATCACCGATTAGGGTAGGGTTAGTAACACAATAATCCCATAAAATGTTTACATACGGGCCCGGAGAGATAGCACAGCAGCGTTTGCCTTGCAAGCAGTCAATCTAGGACCAAAGGTGGTTGGTTCGAATCCCGGTGTCCCATATGGTCCCCCGCGCCTGCCAGGAGCTATTTCTGAGCAGATAGCCAGAAGTAACCCCTGAGCAACGCCGGGTGTGACCCAAAAACCAAAAAAAAAAAATGTTTACATACACAACACCCCCTGTAGTTTTTGATCATATCCATCAGTGCTCAGGTCTTATTACTGGCTCTGCTCTCAGATATCACTCCGGGTGGAGTGGGGACATACTATGGGGATTATACTAGGTGTGGAGATAGAATCTAAGTTGGTATGTGCAAGGCAAATGCCCTACCTGCTGTACTATTAGTCTGGCCTGGAAGACTGCATTTGAGGATTTGAGAAATATGTTCTGCAAAATGGAGGCCAAGGTCCAAGTCATGGCACTGTATGGCCCCTGAGTACTGAGTGTGATTCCCTCAAGCACAGAGCTGGGTGATGTCTCCAAGCCCTGCTGCATGTGGCCAAACCCATCACTCCCCACCACCACACCCACATACATTAAAAGAAAAAAAAAAATTGGTAGGATAGAGGGCTTTGGGATTCACCCAGTAGCACTCAGGGTTACTCCTGGCTCTGTACTCAGAAATCACTCCTGGCAGGCAGGGCTGTGGAGTCAGTAGATAAATGCTCAGGCTCCGACTCCTCAGTCTTTTGTACTACTGACTCTGACTCCAGGTACCCAAAATTTCCTCCAACTCCGCAGCCCTGCTGACAGGCTCAGGGGACCATTGATTGGATGCTGGGGATAAAACCCAGGTCAGGCACGTGCAAGGAAAACAAACACCTTCCCCTGCTGTGCTATCTATTGCTCTGGTCCATGAAGAAAAAATAAAAACAACAACAACAACAACTCAGTGTTGGAGCAATAGTTGGGCATTTGTATCTCACCAACCCAAATTCTATTCCCAGTATCCCATATGGTCCTCCGAGCTCACCAGAAGTGATTCCTGAGTGATTCCAGGAGTAACCCAGGTGGATGTGACCCTTCCTCCTATGCCCCCCCAAAAAAGGAGGGGAAAAAAACATTTGAAAATTTTATCTCTTGGTATTTGACAAACTATCCTTACTAGAATGAAAAGCCACTTACAGTTCACAGCTTCTTTAGAATATGAAAAATGATCTCCCGGGGCCGGAGAGATAGCATGAAGGTAAGGTGTTTACCTTGCATGTAGAAGGACAGTGGGCATAGAGCCAGGAGTAACTCCTGAGCACTGCCAGGTGTGACCCAAAAACCAAAAACTGAAAAGAAAAATTATCTTCCAGCTAGTCTTTTCCATGCTTTTTTGAAAGTTACAATTAACAAGTGTTGTTCTGTGTTAATACTGAGGAGTTAACAGTCAAGAACTCAAGTCTTCCCTCCCTGAAGTCCAGCACAAGATCACTAAGGCTAGGTGGGGAAGACTGCTTAAAAGCGGGGCAGGAGAGAGATAGCATGGAGGTAAGGCATTTGCCTTGCATGCAGAAGGTTGGTGATTCATGCGGTGTTTGCCATGCAAGCAGCCGATCCAGGACCTAAGGTGGTTGGTTCGAATCCCGCGTCCCATATGGTCCCCCGAGCCTGCCAAGAGAGATTTCTGAGCCTGGAGCCAGGAGTGACCCCTGAGCGCTGCCGGATGTGACCCAAAAACCAAAAAAGAAAGAAAAGAACTGGAGCACACACTACATAGGAACCCTAGGGTTTGATTCCAGGCATGGTATGGTCTTCTAAACACTGCGAGCCTGCAGTACACCCAATGGAGATTATCCCTAAAGTATCCCCTCACCGGCCGAAAATGAAAACAAACTGAAAAAGGTCACAGGACTACATAATCCCAAAATGTTAGATTGTGTTTTTGAGACACATTTATAATTAATTACTCCAAGGACCTGTGCCTAGATCAGTAGGTAGCACAGAGCCTGGCTTGAAGGAAAAAAGTGAAGCACTTGGCCACCTGCACTGCTTCATGCATCAAGTGCAATCCCAGCAGCACTGCTATTGGGAGATCCCTAGTGCCAAAACAAGAGTTATGGAAAGCCAAGAGAGTACTGTAGTTAAATGTGCAGAATTGGGGCCAGAGAGATTGTATAAGTGAGTAAAGTGCTTGCCATACACACAGCTGACCTGGCTTTGAGCCTCAGTATCAATTTCATGTGGTCCTTAGAGCACTGCCAGGTTGATTCCTGAGAGCAGAGCCAGAAGTAAACCCTGAATATGGCCAGGTGTGGCCATCCCCACTTCCCAAAAAAAGTACAGAACCCCCATTCTTAGCAAGGAATAGGGGAAACTTTGGGGGCTGAAGAGATAGTCAGGGGCTAATTGTGTTTGGCCTTGTACACAGCTGATCCCTAGCACCACATATGGTCCTCCGCTCAGTCAAGAATGATTCCTGGGCCGGGCGGTGGCGCTAAAGGTAAGGTGCCTGCCTTGCCTGCGCTAACCTTGGACGGACCGCGGTTCGATCCCCCGGTGTCCCATATGGTCCCCCAAGCCAGGAGCAACTTCTGAGCACATAGCCAGGAGTAACCCCTGAGCGTTACCGGGTGTGGCCCAAAAACAAAAAAAAAAAAAAAAAAAAAAAGAATGATTCCTGAGCACAGAGCCAGGATTAAGCCCCAAATACCACCAGGCATGGCCCCAAAACCAAAAAACAAAACACTTTAATCCATTCTAAAGTGTAAATTGAGGCAATTACAGAATATAAATTAACCCCCCAAAAAATAAACCTGGCAGATCTAAGACGAAAGGTCTAATATTTACATAGCTGCTTACAGAAACAGTGTAAGTTTTTCCTCAAACATGCTTGCTGGTAGAGCTCCTGGACAGACTAAACACAGGCAACAGTTGTCAACGTGGGTATTCTGCCAACACAAGTGTAAAGTTGTCATCAGAAATGAGTACATGGCTTTGAATGGTTTACAGATCTGCATCTTGGATTCAGCACAGTTAACTCTTCTTTGACCTGAACTCCTTTCCATTAGTATAATGATCAGTTAATGATTTTTGATTAGAAGGGAAGAGAAATCAGTTTATGTAAGGGAAAAAGGATGATTGCTCACAGTCCAAGTTCATGACAAAGTCTAAGTGGTGCCAAAGTGTTATCTGACACTGGAGAAAGAGGATAGGGTTCTTGTCTTACATGCACCATCCTCAGGTCTATATGGTTCACCATCCCTGCCAGGAGTGATCCCTGAGCAGAGTCAGGAGTAAGTCCTGAACTCCATTGTAGACTCAAAACAAACAAAAAATCCTAGAACTTTGGGGCCAGAGCAGTGGCGCAAGAAGAGGGCATCTGCCTTGCAAGCATTAGCCTAGGACGGACCACAGTTAGATCCCCCAGCATCCCATATGGTCCCCCTAAGCCAGGAGCAATTTCTGAGCACATAGCCAGGAGTAACCCCTGAGCATCAAACAGATGTGTCCCCTTACACAAAAGATCTCAGAACTTCAATAAAAAAAATATAGACTAAAATTTCTCCAACAACAGAGAAATGTCATCAGATTTATCACCTATGACACTATAAAGAGAATCCGGGCCTCACACCTGCAAGGCAAGTACTGATCACTGAACTATATATATCTAGATCCTAAATAGAAATTTTTCAGGATATAGCCTGCTTATAAATAAAAACAAGTCGCTTTTATTTGCATATAATAGGGACGTCCTGAAATCTTTAAAAAGTTGTTTTTGGTTGGGCCAGAAAGATAGCACAGTGGGAAGGGGGTTCAATCTCTAACATCTCATATGGTTCCGAGTCTGCCAGAAATAACCTGAGTGCTGCCAGGTGTGGCCGTAAAAAAAATTTTTTTTTAATTTGATTTTCATACCATACCTGGCTTACTTCTGGCTTTTCTGGCTTTGCACTCAGGGATTACTCCTAGCTGGGTTTGTGGGACATGAAGTGCAAGAGATTGAACCCTGGTCAACCACATGCAAGACAAGTGCTCTACTTGCTGTATTATCTCTCCTGTCCACTGATATCTTTAAAACTAAAAATATCGGGGCCGGGCGGTGGCGCTGGAGGTAAGGTGCCTGCCTTGCCTGCGCTAGCCTAGGACGGACCGGTTCGATCCCCCGGCGTCCCATATGGTCCCCCAAGAAGCCAGGAGCAACTTCTGAGCGCATAGCCAGGAGTAACCCCTGAGCGTCACAGGGTGTGGCCCAAAAACCAAAAAAAAAAAAAAAAACTAAACTAAAAATATCGGGGCCAGGTAGGTGGCGCTGGAGGTAAGGTGTCTGCCTTGCAAGCGCTAGCCAAGGAAGGACCGCGGTTCGATCCCCCGGTGTCCCATATGGTCCCCCCAAGCCAGGGGCGATTTCTGAGCACATAGCCAGGAGTAACCCCTGAGCATCAAACAGGTGTGGCCCGAAAAACCAAAAAAAAAAAAAAAAAAAAAAAAAAGTTTAAGCACTTACCTATGTCCTGCAGAAGCCATATATGCTGCCTCATTATTGGAGGTAGGGGATGACTCCTGAGCTGAGACCCAGTATACCAGCTGTGCCCAAAGCCTAAATAGTTTATATCAAAGGACTTATCCTTTACTTGTATGGCTAAAGGTGTTTCAAGACTCAGAATAAAATGTTGGGTGTGGATCACATCCAGCAGTGTTCAAGACTTAACTCCTAGTTCTTATGCTCAGGTGCAAAAGGCACCTGTACTACCTGTCCCCTAAAATGAGTTTCTTACTGAGGATCAAGAAAAGAAAACAATATTGAGCCTAGAGGATTAAATAAGATGAAACACATAAACTGAAGCAATATCTATATTCTTCAAACACTGCCTTTTAAATCTGAGGCACCAACCATTTTTGGGGAGAGATACCACGCCTTTTGGTGCTTGGGGCTTGTAGCAAGTCAGCCCCTGAAGAGGTTGACTGATGGTGGGATGGAGGATGAGGCCTTTTTCTTCCAGCTCGGAGCTCGAGTCTGCCACCCTGTCTAGCCCACGGTTCTGAGGTGAAACGGCAGGTAAACAGCTCGCAGACAGTCAGGCTCGTGGAAATATTCGCTTTATTCTGGAAATATTCGCTTTATTCGGTGGACAAAACCGAAGTCCCAAGACTCAGCTTCAGTTCCAGCCCAAAAAGCCCCGGCCCTCCACAGACCCTTGTTTTTATACCCCAGAGTCAGGTACCACCCAATGGTGGGATCAGATACCAACCAATGGTGGAAGCAGAATCAGGTCCTACCCTAGGGTGGGGGCAGAATGCCAGGTCACACCCTAGGGTAGGGCACAATCACCAATCAGTTTAGGGTGAGTAACATAGTAATCCCCCAAAATATTTACATACACAACAGGGGCTTACTACTGGCTCTAAACTCCAGGATCACTGCTGGCAGGGGTTTGGGTACCTGGGATTGAACTTGGCTTGGCTACAGATACAAGTGTATAGACATATACTTATTATATTGCTATTTTATTGCTCTGGCATCAATCTTTTACAAAAGATGAAATCATGTTCAGTTTCTAAGAATGATGAAATTTTCATGAATTGTTTCTTTTCTCCAATGAAACAATCACTCAAAATAAAATTTTTTTTTATTTCTGAGCCACAACCAATGACGCTCAGAAATTACTCCTGACAGGCTCGGGGGACCATATGGAATGGCAGGGATTGAACCCAGGCTATAGCCTCGTGCAAGGCTGTGCTATCACTCCAGTCCCCATCACTCAGGATTTAAAGACATAACTTTCAGGGACCCATTTACCAAAGGTCAAACACTTCTTACTCTACTTAGAAGCTAATTGCAAAATAAAAGATTTTGCTAAAACAGTCTCATCTGTTATTAAGGGACTATAGCATAGCCCTTTGAAAACAATTGTTTCAACGGGGGGGGGGGGGTGGTGGTAGATTTTGCACCAACTTACTATTATCTGACAATGTCTGGCGACATTCTGATTGCCATAAAATGAGGATGTGAGAAGCTGGATGCCCAAAGACTATCCCCTGCACTGTGCTTAGGGATCACTAGGAGGCAGAGAAAGCTATCGCTCTGGCCCCTATATGTTTCAAATATCAAGAATCATATTACAGGAAAACATCCTCTCTCAAGGTTTAAAAAGAGATGGTGATGGGGGCCGGAGAGAGAGCATGGAGATAGGGCATTTGCCTTGCATGCAGAAGGATGGTGGTTTGAATCCCGGCATCCCATATGGTCCCTCGGTGCCTGACAGGAGCGATTTCTGAGCTCTAGAGTGTGGAGCCAGGAGTAACCCCTGGGCGCTGCCAGTGTAACTCAAAAAGAAACAAAAATAGATGGTGAGAAGCACAGGCGAATGACAACACAGAACAAATGGCTTTTTAATTTTAATCAGTTATAATCCCAGAAAAAAGTTTAAAAAGATCCAACCTGCCTGGATCCCCATTGAGTCCCCTACATGTAGCACTTTGGTACGATGCTTTCCACAATATTTTTCTTTTTTTTTTTTTTTTTTTTTTTGGTTTTTGGGTCTCACCCGGCAGTGCTCAGGAGTTACTCCTGGCTCCATGCTCAGAAGTCGCTCCTGGTGAGCACGGGGGACCATATGGGACGCCGGGATTCGAACTGATGACCTTTTGCATGAGAGGCAAACGCCTTACCTCCATGCTATCTCTCCGGCCCCTCTTTTTTTTTTTTTTTTTTTTTAATATATTTTTTATCCACAATATTTTTCTATGGAGTCACAAATATCCGGGAACTATGAATAATTATGTAGATATTTTTTTCTCATTGCCTTTCCAATACAGTATAGAGATTTATCCTATTCGTTCCAACATTTCAATTCAGTTTGCCTAGAGAAGTAAATATTGAAAGTCAAAAAAGTCTTTTTCCCTTGTTACCCCAAAGTTTAAAAAAAAAAAGGTTGTGGGGCCCGGAGAGACAGCACGGAGGTAAGGCGTTTGCCTTGCATGCAGAAAGTCAGTGGTTCGAGTCCTGGCATCCCATATGGTCCCCTGAGCCTGCCAGGAGCGATTACTGAGCATAGAGCCAGGAGTAACCTCTGAGTGCTGCCGGGTGTGACTCAAAGACAAACAAACAAAAAAAGTTGTGAAGATGTCATGTCATGTACTGATTTGGAAGGTGCACACAGGAACTTGCAATGGGTATGGGTGTGTGTGTGTGTGTGTGTGTGTGTGTGTGTGTGAAGATGTCATGTCATGTACTGATTTGGAAGGTGCACACAGGAACCTGCAATGGGTATGGGTGTGTGTGTGTGTGTGTGTGTGTGTGTGTGTGTGTGTGTGTGTGTGTGAAGATGTCATGTCATGTACTGATTTGGAAGGTGCACACAGGAACCTGCAATGGGTATGGGTGTGTGTGTGTGTGTGTGTGTGTGTGTGTGTGTGTGTGTGTGTGTGTGTGTGTGTGTGTGTGTGTGTGTGTGTGCTGGACAGTCATTGCCATTCCCTCCTTACACTCATTGCCATTCCCTCCTTACACTCAAAACCTAAGACTATAATCTTCTGGAGCGTTCACTGGCGACCCACCAGCCCGAGTCCTCTTCCTAGACTGCCCGCTCCTGACTCCAGATTGGGGTGCCTGCAAGCTGAACAGCCCCAACGCAATCCCCCCATCCATCCATCCATCCATCCCCATTCGAGTCCAACCGCCGTCCTCTTCGGAGGAGCCCTTCCTACGGCGCGCTCGGTGCTCATTGGCTAAGAAAGATGCTGCTCAGGAGGAGGGGGAACCCGCCTTCCACATTCCGATGGCCCAAGGACCCATCAGTCAGTCGGCGGCTCGAGGCAGACACAATCGGTCTCAAGCCTCACCCCCAAAGTCTTACGTCCGACGCACCTCCGAGGGATGAACCAGCCCGCCCCTGGTTTGCCATTGGTCGGCCAGACCCACCGCTCCCCCATCACTCCAGCCCCGGCCCCGCAGCTCCATTCATTTGCACACAATAACGGGCCCCCGCCGGAGTTGAGCTCCAGAACCCCCAGACCCAGGGTGGGTGGAGGCCGGCGGGTCCCGCCACTTACCCAGAAGCGATACCGGCCACTCCACGCCTCCCACTTGCCTTTCTGACTCTGCCTGCGGCGAGGGCCGGACCACAAGCCACCGCAGCTGCCGCCGTCTTCTGCGCAACGCCGACCGCCCGCCAAAACGGATCCTGCTCTGCGCCTGCGCGAACCAGCCAGGGACCCGGACCCCCCCCCTTCTCCGCCGATTACGCTTGCGCAAAACGAAGCGTTGAAACTCCCGCTACTGCGCATGCGCCGCCGGCTCCCGCTCTCTCGCCCGCCAGCCCGCCATTTCACGTGTTGCCCAGCGCCTGGCGGAACTCGTTAATGCGCCGGCGTAAGCCGCGCCATTTTACTACTACCTAAAGCGCTCAGGGAGGGAGGTGGTTGTTCCAAGAAAATAAATACATAAAAGTTACTTTTTCTAAAAGGAGTCATTTTTTGACTTAAACTGGCTTTACATCCCTTGAGGGCATGGAGAATTAAATTAAGTGAGCCGGGGAGGGCGGGGGGGGAATATTCAAGTCTGACTGACGGGCCGGCTGGCCAATCAGATTCGTTCGGGAGTGTTCCCAGGGAACCAATGACCGCGAAGGGGTGGAGCTCTCTGCGGGAACCGCCCCCGGCGAGTAAGTTTAACGGCGATGCTTTCTTTTAGGCCAATAGCAGAAGAGGAGCTGCTTCGAGTAGCCAATCAGAGCCGTCCGTGGGCGGAGTCTACCAATGCGGAAAGCCGGGGGGCGGGATAAAAATGCGAGGCCGAAGCTAGGCTGCCAGAGACGTTGAGGAGGTGACTCCTTTCTCCTCACGGACGCCGCCGAGTCAGCATCGTCGAGGTTTCGTGGATTTTCTTTTTTTTTTTTTAATCTCCAGCCGTCATGGTGAAGTCGGAGGTGAGTAAAGAAACTTCTCAGATTGATTATTTTATTTTTCCTCACCTTTTTGTAGTTTGGGATGGCTCCTTCAGTTCTCGAGTCGCTGTGAGAGGGAGGCCTACCCTACCCCTCCCTCCTTCCCTCCCAAAGTTCAGGGCGCCATTTTGTCCTCATCGTCGTCGCCATGAGGCCTCAGGCCCCCGCAACCTGGCGTGCTGGTGACCTCCTAGCTTGTTTCTCGTGGATATGCTGGGTTGTTTTTTTCCACTTTGGACTCATGGGAACGAGTTCTTTTCAGGAGCGGGGAAAGTCCCTCATGGGGCTAACGCCGCTTCCGCCCATTTCTTTTGTTGCGCGTGCGCACTAGGGAGAGCCAAGGTGCGCATGCGCTCTCGCCCTCCCAGCCCCTTCCCCAGTGGGGAGAAGCACGTGGTCCCTGGGACCCAAAGGAACAATAAGTATCTATTACCTACCGTTGGATTTAGCTTGGAAGGTGTTTTCCCATCAGATCCGCCCCCCACACCTAACTTTTTACCCCCTTCTTTCTAGTCGTCCCCTAAAGAGCCCGAACAGCTACGGAAGCTCTTCATCGGAGGCTTGAGCTTTGAAACGACCGATGAAAGTCTGAGAAGCCATTTTGAGCAATGGGGCACCCTGACAGACTGTGTGGTAAGCCTTCCAAATCAAATGTAGAAAGCCTCACGACTTGCTTTATCTTTTGGGTGGTGGTTGACGAAGATGAATTAACGATTGTAATTGGGACTAAAATTGGTGAATGCTGGGCTGCTTCTTATCTAAATGGGCGGGTGGGAGGAAACCTAGGGGAACGAGCCTTTTGTTAAGGATTGGTAAGTAAGCCCTGTTGATCTTATCTTAGAGGGTTAATTGTACCGAATGAATTTCCATCCCAGGTAATGAGAGATCCCAACACCAAGCGATCTCGAGGATTTGGGTTTGTCACGTATGCCACAGTGGAGGAAGTGGATGCCGCCATGAATGCAAGGCCCCACAAAGTGGATGGGAGAGTTGTGGAACCAAAGAGGGCTGTCTCCAGAGAAGTGAGTGGAAGTTTCTCACCTGGGGTAAGGGTGGGGCTCGATCCCTTAATCTTGATTTGGATGTTCATTCTAATGATGTGATTGGATTTTACTTTCAGGATTCTCAAAGACCTGGTGCTCACTTAACTGTGAAAAAGATTTTTGTGGGTGGCATTAAGGAAGACACGGAAGAGCATCACCTAAGAGATTATTTTGAACAATATGGGAAAATTGAGGTGATTGAAATCATGACTGACCGGGGTAGTGGCAAGAAGAGAGGCTTTGCTTTTGTGACATTTGATGACCATGATTCCGTGGACAAGATTGTCAGTAAGTATTAAGACAACTGGTATTTCCTAATCGTTGGGATATAGTGTTGTGTTTTTAAAGTTCTTCCTTGTTTTTTTAGTTCAGAAATACCATACTGTGAATGGCCACAATTGTGAAGTAAGAAAAGCCCTGTCTAAGCAAGAGATGGCCAGTGCTTCATCCAGCCAACGAGGTGGGGTTCACTACTTAGGTAACTTTGAGACTAAAAGTAAGATGGTTTCGATATGGTTTACCCTTTGAACTTTTTTTTTTTTTTTTTTTTTTTTTTTTTTTTTTTTTTTTGTGGTTTTTGGGTCACACCCGGCAGTGCTCAGGGTTACTCCTGGCTCCATGCTCAGAAATTGCTCCTGGCAGGCACGGGGGACCATATGGGACGCTGGGATTCGAACCGATGACCTCTTGCATGAAAGGCAAACGCCTTACCTCCATGCTATCTCTCCAGCCCCTGAACTTTTTTTCTTTAGGTCGAAGTGGCTCTGGAAATTTTGGTGGTCGTGGAGGAGGTTTTGGTGGGAATGACAACTTTGGCCGTGGAGGAAACTTCAGTGGGCGAGGTACTTTCTTTAGTAAATTCTTTTAGTGTTGTATTAAAAAGAATAGTGTTGTAAACTTGTAATTAAACTGGTTTATATTTGTTGCAAGCTATGGCACAAATGATAGCTGTTTCCAAGATACATTGTATTTAATGTTATTTTGGCTTCTGAAACTAAAATGGGCCCTTTTTTTGCAGTATGGAAATTGCTGCCTAAAGCCTTAAATATGGCAAATGCCATCCATAAATATAGCTTAACTTTTTTTGCAGGTGGCTTTGGTGGCAGCCGAGGTGGTGGTGGATATGGTGGCAGTGGGGATGGCTATAATGGATTTGGCAATGATGGTGAGTTCCTTTTGATTAAGAAATAGTTGAAAAGATATTGCAATCTTTAGACCAGGTTAGTAAAGAATAAATTTCAAGTGCATGAATGACAAAGTTTAACTTAACCATTGAATAGCATGCTTTGCACAAGCCTTTAGCTATTACACTTGAACAGATTTTGATTGCTGAATACTTTTGTCTTATTGAGAAGAATTGTATTCTTGTAGGTGGTTATGGAGGAGGCGGTCCTGGTTACTCTGGAGGAAGCAGAGGCTATGGAAGTGGTGGACAGGGTTATGGAAACCAGGGCAGTGGCTATGGCGGGAGTGGCAGCTATGACAGCTATAACAACGGAGGAGGCGGAGGCGGCTTTGGCGGTGGTAGTGGTAGGTATCCAGTGATCCAAGTACTTGGTGGTGCAATAGTTAGATTAGTCTTGTGGAGTGTATGCCTTTGTGGGGATTTGATGCTCTTAAAAGCATTGTGTGGCACACTGCATGGTGTTCTTTGAATGGGCTTCTATGCTACCTCCTCCTAGCTTTAAGCTGGGGCCGCCTCACTGCCAATTAGGTAGATGTGGATAAATAATAAGTGTCTTCAATTAAAAATTAGATTAGCTTCCAACAGGATTTAGCAGCTTTACATCCTTTGGGACTATAGGCACTTAGTTGATGTATCCAGGAAAATGTCTGCAGTACTGTATGTGGGTAAAGACCTGCAAGGCTGAAAAAAGTATGTTGTGTTGGGTCACGTGAATCCTCTAATACTGGATTATTCAACTGAATGCCTTCCCCAGAAAGGATACCATAACAATAAGATATTGCAGTCATCAGTTTGGGAGGAAGGCAGGCATTTGTGCAACTTATTTTGCTATGAGCTTTAATTAGAATTCAGAGCTGTTGTTTATCAGGTGACAGATTAATGTTTTCTTTTTCTTTTCCTAGGAAGCAATTTTGGAGGTGGTGGAAGTTACAATGATTTTGGCAACTACAATAATCAGTCCTCAAATTTTGGACCCATGAAGGGGGGAAACTTTGGAGGTCGAAGCTCAGGCCCCTATGGTGGTGGAGGCCAATACTTTGCCAAACCACGAAACCAAGGTATAGTATATTGTGTTGTAGGAAAACCAAATACCTATAGTTAATCTTGACACTACATCCAGAAGTGATATCTCTAGAGAGTTAAGGAAAGCCACAAATATGGCTTAAACCGTGGATTTGGAAAGATGTGAATTCTTAAATTTTTCATCATTGCCCAAAATAAAGCATTCCTCAGAAGACTTGGGGCCGGTGAGGTGGCGCTAGAGGTAAGGTGTCTGCCTTGCTAGCGCTAGTGTAGGACAGAACGAAGTTTGATTCCCCCGGCGTCCCATATGGTCCCCCCAAGCCAAAGGGGAATTTCTGAGCGCATAGCCAGGAGTAACCCCTGACTGTCAAACGGGTGTGGCCCAAAAACAAAAGAAATGTCTTATTTTCAGGTGGCTATGGCGGTTCCAGCAGTAGCAGTAGCTATGGCAGTGGCAGAAGGTTTTAATTGCCAGGTAAGTAAACCCCTTTTTGCAGTTGAATTTGATTTTTTTTAATTATTGCTAATGAGCCCAGTAACCCTAATGTAGCTGAGCAGTGCAACATAGTTAACATAATAATTGCAGTAAAAATTATGAATTTTAAGTTAATATTCAGATCAGCAAAAGATTTGTGGGAAACAACTTGCTATTGGATTGTAGCCTTGAGTCTTAATATGTTTAGATTAACAACTTTATTCCATATTGTTCAACAGGAAACAAAGCTTAGCAGGAGAGGAGAGCCAGAGAAGTGACAGGGAAGCTACAGGTTACAACAGATTTGTGAACTCAGCCAAGCACAGTGGTGGCAGGGCCTAGCTGCTACAAAGAAGACATGTTTTAGACAATATTCATGTGTATGGGCAAAAAAACTCGAGGACTGTATTTGTGGCTAATTGTATAACAGATTATTTTAGTTTCTGTTCTGTGGAAAGTGTAAAGCATTCCAACAAAGGGTTTCAATGTAGATTTTTTTTTGCACCCATGCTGTTGATTGCTAAATGTAATAGTCTGATCATGACGCTGAATAAATGTCTTTTTTTTTTTAATGTGCTGTGTAAAGTTAGTCTACTCTGAAGCCATCTTGGTAAATTAACCCAACAGTGTGAAGTTAGAATTCTTCAGGGTGATGCCAGGTTCCATTTGAAATTTATTTATATCCTGCTTGGGCAGAGAAGCCATGGTCTTCAGAAATTTTGGTGTAGATGAACTGACAGTTTATTCCTGTATTATGACCCTGGAATTCATTATTAAAGGGGTCACCCAAGCAGTCAATAAAGTTTTATTTGGTTTTTAATGATTGTTGGCACATCCTATGCAATATACCCAAATTGAATTATGGTACCAGATAAAATTATGGATGGGAATGAAGTTTGTGTATCATCCATTATCATGTGTAATCAATAAACGATTTAATATCCTCTTGAATGGAATGACAACTGTATGGATTTGGGACTGGCAGAGCTTTGGACTTTCCTGCCCACTACCCCCCTGAACATGTTGAATGCTTCTGTCACAATTCAAGTTCAAAGCTCTGCCAGAGAAACCAACTGTTGGCTAATGCCACCCGTAATTCCAGATTAGTAGTATTCAGGAGATTTTTTTTAAAACTGGCCAGTACCAGTAAGAATTTCCTTTATCAAATAGACCCACATTAAAGGAAAACTGCAGTTCTTGTGTGGGTGGGTGGGTTTATAGATGAATCATACTGCTTATCTTGGATAATGAAAATTGTAGAGATGATGAAGAGCTGTATTTTTAACTAAAAATGTGTTAACTGCAGTTTTCCTTTAAGTTGACACAACCACGACCTTAAAATGTTTAAATTGTACAAAATATTAAGTCTAACAGTTAAATATCCAATCATTGTTATTTGTACATAGGTTCTTTACTGAGTCTCCCTTTATCCTCAGTTTCAGTGCCATTGTATCTAGTGGCATAGATTTTCTCACTAGGACTATGTAATCCATCCCATGGGGAGGGTGTAACTTGGAGGTTTGGGGTGGAGGGAGGGCAGAGCTGGGGAGGTGAGGGTGGAAGCATGGGTGTTATATATAGTTCCATGGGTTTGATATTGGCTGAGTTTGCAATGGCAGGTGGAACCTTAACTATTGAGGGAGTTTGCAGATACCTCAGGATTCGTGACAATGCCTTTAAAGATCCAGGAGAGATGTTCAGCTACTAGGAACTGCTAGCAAGCATAGCGCGAATGGCTCCGAGCTCAGACACTCGACAGCTGAGAGTAGACACTTGTGGTATGTGGAGTACAGATAAGCCAGGGGCAGGCCACCCGGCATGCCCCATGAAAGCTAGGAGGGAGAGAAGTTTGAGTGACCATCGCAAGAAAGGAGGCAGAAAAAGAGTAAGGCACACCTGGCTTGACTCTTAGGACTAGCAAGCAGTCAGAACCAGAAGGAAAGGTTTTATTGCTATGCTGGTAGGTAAGAACAGATTTTACTTACAGTTATCTAAAGTCCAGTTTTCTGTTTATATTTTCTTAATAATTGAGCCAAAACTAGTCCAGTTAAGCTGAACTTGGTTTTTCTGGAGATATTTTTAATTAATGCCCTAGTCTTGGTGATTACTAACTGAAGAAAATGAGCACTATTTGTGCTGTGATAATACATTTTTGCCCTTAAGGTTTTTCTTAACCTTTGACCTGTTTAAAGCATGGCTCAAACAGAATCTTCCCAAAAGTGTGGTGGGGAGGGGTGGTTGGACCATTAATTAGTAGGGTGGGGGTGGGTGGGTCTAGCCTGAAATGGGACTTGATCTTTGAAAAGCTAGTTCTAAAGATTGTTTGCTTTTCTAGGGAGGATGAGTCTGCTACTACAGGCTTTACCATTGTTAAACCAGAAACTCATCTGCCAAGGTTCATGGCTAAAAGGTAAGTTTTCATACTGAAATGGCTTGGTTTGATAACTTAACAGGATAATGGCAGGCATCTAAAAATATTGAAGCTAGTGGATTCCCTGATGTTACGGTAGTATCTGATTACTTATACAAATATTATGTAACTTTTCTTGCAGGAACATTCTAATGAGGACAGCCTTTATGTGAGCCACTGCACTTCATTTTCACTGCCATGCAGTTAAGCTGGTTTGCGGATCACTATTCATTCGATTTTATGAATGAACTTTTAAATAAAATAAAATATTTATATATTGTTATCTTAGTCATTGTTTTATTTGTGAAAAATAACTTGAAATGGTGTAAAATTAGACCACTTTCAAATGGGAAATAGCATATCTATCTGCCTGCCTTTAATCTAGATTGTTTGGGGTTGCCAGTGTTTTGGTTTGTGTAAGGATCAGCCTTTGGGGGCAGGATGTGATTCGGTGGATAGAGCACAGTGAACTGTGTGGACATAGTACCCACTCTACACTAAAGAATAAAACTACATAAACATCTTTGCTTTAGTTGGCAGTGACTGGGGTTCCATGTGGGCCATATCAAGGAATGGATTCATATATATAAAGCAAGTGCTTTTGCTGGTGTATATACTTTCATCTTTGTGGGGTAAGGGCATATCTGGTTCTTGAGATGGGATACCAGGATTTAACCCAGGTAAACCATGTCAAAGCCCATACCCACTGTATCACACCATTCCCCAGTTTGTGGGGTCATAATTGGAAGTGCTCTGGGCTACTTACAATTGCTTTTTTCTTTTTTGGGGGATGACACTCAGGAATTCTGGTAATGCATTCAGAAATCTTTCCTGGCTTGGGGAACTATATGGGATGCCTGGGTATCAAAACAGTCTATCCTAGGTTAGCGTATACAAGGCAAACGCCCTACCTCTTGCTCCACCACTCCTGCCCCAACTTTACAACTTGATTACATTGTTTTCAATTTATTGAGAACAGTTGGTCTGGAATAAAGGATAATGGTCTTCATCCTTTAAACCTGGGCTTGAGACTTTCAGAGGTAGGCGTGAAGATTACATAACATAACTTGGTTAGTAAGAATAACCTGGGATCAGGGGCCGGAGAGATAGCATGGAGGTAAAGCGTTTGCCTTTCATGCAGGAGGTCATCCGTTCGAATCCCGGTGTCCCATATGGTCCCCCGTGCCTGCCAGAGCAATTTCTGAGCCTGGAGCCAGGAATAACCCCTGAGCACTGCCGGGTGTTACCCAAAAAAAAAAAAAAGAATAACCTGGGATCAAACAAAATTGGGCTGGCCACCGGGAAGCACCTTAACCCCCTATAGTACCTCAAGATAGTCATTTCTGCTTTTATGTCTAGCATATGGCATTTTGAAAGTAAGGTAACTTTCTTGAACTGAAAAATTGAATGGAAGTGTAGAAGCTAAAATTATCAGAAAAATAGTTCAGTGGCTAGGAAGACTGAAAGTCTCCCAATTCTAAACAAGGAAATCTAAACAGACCTGAGTAATCTGTTAATAGCTAGGAAATCTGAAACTTATTTTTCTGTTTTGGTTTTTGGGTCACACCCGGCAGTGCTCAGAAATAGCTCCTGGCAGGCACAGGGGACCATACAGGACGCAGGGATTCGAACCAACCACCTTAGGTCTTGGATCAGCTGCTTGCAAGGCAAACGCTGCTGTGCTATCTCTCCTGTCCCGCTGTTTTGTTTTGGGGGCCACATTAGCAGTATTCAGGTTACTCCTGGCTCTGTTTTCAAAGTTACTCCTGAAAGGCTCGGAAAACTGGGATGCTGGGGGTGGGGGTTGGACCTGGGTCAACTACATGCAAGCTAAAGGCCCTACTGCTGTGTACTCCAGCCCCTGAAACTTAATTTTTTGTTTTGTTTTAGAGACATTTGACATGATTTGAAGGGTCACTTAGGCATCCTGGAGTGCCAAGCTTCCCACAGGCAAAATAAGTCAACCTATTGAGCTATCTTTAACACCTTACTCTTTGTTTTTTGTTTTTGGGATACACTGCAGTGCTCAAGGTTTTTTTGTTTGTTTGTTTGTTTGTTTTTGGTGTTTTGGGCCACACCCAGCGATGCTCAGGGGTTACTCCTGGCTGTCTGCTCAGAAATAGCTCCTTAGCAGGCACGGGGGACCATATGGGACACCGGGATTCGAACCAACCACCTTTGGTCCTGGATCGGCTGCTTGCAAGTCAAAGGCTGCTGTGCTATCTCTCCGGCCCCTCAAGGGTTATTCTTGATTCTGCACTTGGATATCACTTCTGGTGAGCTTGAGGGCCATATTGAAAGTCAGATTGAAGCTGGGTTGACCTCAGATGAAACAATTGCCCTACTTACTATCACCCTGGCCCCTTGAATATATCCTTTCATTGGGTCACACCAACAATGCTCCGGTTACTCCTGGCAGGCTTGGGACCATATGGGATACAAAGGATTGAATCTAGGTGCAAGGTAAACCTACCTGCTATGCTCTAGCCATGATCATATTTTTCTTTTTAAGGATTTTGTTTTGTTTTTGTTTTTGGGCCACACCCGGTGGTGCTCAGGGTTTACTCCTGGCTATCTGCTCAGAAATAGCTCCTGGCAGGCACAGGGGACCATATGGGACACCGGGATTCGAACCGACCACCTTTGGTCCTGGATCGGCTGCTTGCAAGGCAAACGCCGCTGTGCTATCTCTCCGGGCCCACGATCATATTTTTCAAAAGTTCCTTAGTTTAAAATTTAAGGTAGGCCGGAGAGATAGCGTGGAGGTAGGGCGTTTGCCTTCCATGCAGAAGGTCATTGGTTCGAATCCCGGCATCCCATATGGTCCAAATTAAGAAAGTCAGCTTTGACAGTTCCCCGTAATAAAGAGGGATACTAGGGCAAGTAGGGCTCTCATCTATGGCCTTCTGCCTCTGAAGTGGAGGGAACACCTCTGGTATATGTAGTTCTCATGGAGTTAAAGAGAAAAGTAATGAGCTTGCCAGGGTTCCTTCCCCACTGCAGTAAGGAAGACTCAGCTTCATCACCCTTCATCACTCCACACGATGGAAGTCTTGTTTCTGTAGATAGCTTTATAGACTAAAGCTCAAACAAAGTGAGAGTGGAGACGTGGGAAGCTGAATGAGAGAGGCCAGTCCACTCACTTTTCTCTTTAAACAATACCTTGCAAATGTTGGGGTTCCCATTTGTAGTCACTTTCTGGCCTCCATCCGTGTTTTCAGCATTTTTACACAGTAGGCATTTGACGATTGCTGGTTATAGAACTCAGCTCTAGAGGTTCAGCTGGGGAGTAACTTTATTAGAAGGAAATGTTTTTAAATTATTTATTTTGGGGTTTTTGGTTCACATCCAGCAGTGCTCAGATGCTGGGGGACCCACTTATGGTGACTGGTACCCTGTTAGAGCTTCTGCATATAAACCATGCAGTCAGTCCAGCCTTATGAACTATCCTTTGGGTCACCCTCAGCAGTGTATAAAATAGCTTCATAGGACTAGTCCATCCCCATCCTGGGGTGACTCAGTCTGTAGCTTCCATCTTAATACCCCGGGGGACTAGGAAGATGGCCCCATCTGCAGCCTGCTGCAGCACATACTCCTCAGGGGAGTACCTGTTGCCTGCCTCGTCCCGCAGGTGCTGGAAAATATCACGGTACAGCTCAGTCAGCTGCTGACGCATGATCTCCAGGGTCCGGTCGGTTTCCCCTCGGGCCTGGAGAAGTCGCTCCCGCTCACTGCCCAGATGCTCCAGCTCCCGTTCCAGCTGCACAATGGTCTCCAGCTTTCTCTTGCGACAGTTCTGGGCGGCCACCTTGTTCTTGCCCCGCCGTCGGATGTCCCGAACTAGTGCCAGCTGGCTCTCGGTCAGCGGATACCGTGCTAACAGCTCATTAAAGTCATCCACCGGCAAGTTGACAATCTTGTCTGTTGGGAAGGGGATCTTCATGGCCAGGGCCCGGCGTTCATCTCGACTCCCTGCTTCCCCCCGTGCAGGGGGTTTGGCTCTCACATGGCCTGAGGAGGGCTCTAAGGCTAAGGGGGTCTCGGTATGTGGCAAGGTGTAGTTGGGGTTGGGGTGGGCCAAAGAGTTGGGCAGAAGTGAATAGGGGTACTCCACTGGATACATTTCTACATACTCGTTGCGCCTCCGACCAGCCTCTGTCCCTTCAAGCTCCAGAGATTCCGCATCGCTATAGTTGAGGGATAATCCTGAGTCAGATTCCGGATCTTCTTGGGGTTTGGGTGGCCCCGCTGGCATCCCAATGTCCAGGAGAGTCAAGGGATCAGAGAGGGGTTCGCTGAGCAGGCCTGAGAGGCTCAGGGGCTTAGAGACTGGTATGGCCATATTGCTGTAGGAATATGAGGGGTCTGGAATATGAGATGTGGGTACCGGGAGTTCATAAGATGGTAGAGGGAAAGGGAAGCCAGTATCTGGGTGAACAGCGCAGGGACAGTAAGTTGGGGCTGGTGGGGGTCCTGGGTAGGGGGTGGGAACTGGGGGTTCAAATGATGGTTCACTTGGAGAATTTAGGCCCTGCAAGGGAAAATACAAAGAGGTTTGGAGATAGTCTGAGGGAAGGAAAAAGGAAAAAAAAAACAAACACACAATTCTCTTAAAACTTGGGTCTAAAAGGCCTACCCAGTGAGCTAATTAGGAAACAGAGAAGCTGGTACTAAAAGTCAATGGAGGGGCCGGGCGGTGGCGCTGGAGGTAAGGTGCCTGCCTTGCCTGCGCTAGCCTAGGACGGACCGCGGTTCGATCCCCCGGCATCCCATATGGTCCCCCAAGAAGCCAGGAGCAACTTCTGAGCGCATAGCCAGGAGTAACCCCTGAGGGTCACAGGGTGTGGCCCAAAAACCAAAAAAAAAAAAAAAGTCAATGGAGATCTGCCCGTGAAGTTGTAATGCAGTTTTTCCCATACTCCCATTTTTTTTTTTTTTAAAGCCCAAACAGGAATGGCAGTTTCTAAGGTCACACTTCAGAAAGGACTGTCTGGAATCAGAAAGACAGTACAAGGGTTAAGGTGCTTGCCTTGCACATAGCTGACCTGGGGCCAATCCCTGCACTACATATAATCCCCTGAGCATTGATAGGGTGAAACCTGAGCTCAAAACCAAGAGTAGCCCTGAGTACAGCCAGGTGTGATCCAAAATTAAAAATATTTTTGTTGGGTTTTTTTGTTTGTTTTTTTGTTTTGGGGCCACACCCTTTGACACTCAGGAGCTACTCCTGGCTATGTGCTCAGAAATCGCTCCTGGCTTGGGGGAACCATATGGGATGCCAGGGAAGCAAACAGCAGTCGGTCGTCCTAGTCTAGCACTTGCAAGGCAAGATGCCTTACCTCTAGCACCACCGCTCCGGTCCCCAAAATAAAAATGTTTTGGCTTTTTTATTCTCTTTGGTTTTTAGGCCAAACTTAGAGGTACTTAGGAGTTACTTTCTGGCTTTGCACTCAGGAATCACCTAGGCCAATCAGTGGTCGGTAATCTGCGGCTCTCGAGCCACATGTGGCTCTTTACACTTTTATTTTTTTTGTTTGTTTGTTTTTGTTTTTGTTTTGGGGCCACACCTGGCAGTGCTCAGGGGTTACTTCTGGCTGTCTGCTCAGAAATAGCTCCTGGTAGGCACGGGGGACCATATGGGACACCGGGATTCCAAACAACCACCTTTGGTCCTGGAGCGGCTGCTTATCTCTCCGGGCCCTCTTTACACTTTTAATTTGGCTCTTCTGTGTGCCGGGCGGCCGCTCCAGGAGTCAGGACTCTGCTCCTAGCCTCTGTCAGTGCGTGCCCTGTGTGGCTCTCAAAATAAATTTCTTTTTTTTTGTTTGTTTGTTTGTTTGTTTTTGGGCCACACCCAGCGATGCTCAGGAGTTACTCCTGGCTGTCTGCTCAGTAATAGCTCCTGGCAGGCACGGGGGACCTTATGGGACACCGGGAATCGAATCAACCTCTTTTGGTCCTGGATCGGCCGCTTGCAAGGCAAACGCCACTGTGCTATCTCTCCAGGCCCTCATAATAAATTTCAATCGTGGTTTGGGCGAGATTTGGCTCAGTTGAAGAAAAAGGTTGCAGACAACTGACCTAGGCAAGCTCGGGGTACCATACGGGATGCTGGAGATTGAATCCAGGCCAGCTGTGTGCAAGGCAAAATCCCGCTGTGCTGGCTCCTCTCCCTCCCCTCAAAAATGGACTATTTAACATGATAGCTGTTATGGAATCTCCTTCTCAGAAGAAGTTCCTATTGGATTGAAATAGTGAGTGCTTCTCAGTTTCCTCCTGGAAGACTGTTATTGTATTAGCCTATAGTGTGCTCTTCTGAATCCTTTGCTGGTAGGGTTATCTAAGGTCAAAAACTCAATCAGACCCTGGTGTGCTCTGGGTGCCCAGCAGGGGGAGCTGCTGGGTGGGAGGAGAGTTAGGGCAGATCCTGAGCACCCAGGCCGGCAGAAGGTGAGAGAAAGTAGCAGATGCAGAGCCAGATCTGGGGGGGGGAGGGGGGGGGGGGTAAAAGACACCCTGGGTAACCAGCAGAACTCTGGCCTCCTCTTCAGTGACTTGTCTCTGGCCAGGTGCATGGGAGAAAACATATTGGAAACTAGGCTCCCCACCCAGGTCAGGAAGCCACCCTGCTCCAGTCCAGCTTGCGACAAAGGCATCATTGTTAAGCCAACAGATACCCCTTTGTCCAACTAACCTGAGCAGAGGACCCCGGCAGAGTCTGACCTCCCTTCCCCAGGCCCCTGCACTACTACTATGCTACCTGGGGGAAAAGGGCTCAGCAACTGAGGGCAAGTCGGAGGGGTAGGAAGTGAAGAAAAAGATGGAGCAGTCAGAAAAGGAGCTGAGCTGAGCAAGACAAGGCCCACCCAGCAAGATGCACATAGAGGGATGTAAGCAGAGTAGCCCCTGAGAAAGCTTCACCCCTGTCAGATCCTTTGCACTGGTTTTCCCTCGCTCGTCCACAGTCCGTCTTCTTTGCACTCTGCTTGTCCTCACCACTGTCCCCTTCCCAGCTGAAATCCAGAACCCTGCTAGCTTCAGCCCAGCCCAGTTCCCCTACTTTGGCCCCAACCCAGCTCACCTGCAGCTCCGTGATGGACATGATCTCTTGCCAAGTGAGTTCCATCTCTCCCGGCTCCAGAGTGGGCAGCTGTGTCCCTCTGTTCCTGCTCTGCTGGGGAGGACACGGGGGCATCCTACTGGGCCAGGACCCCCCAATGTCCACAGAACCCCAGAAACCTGTGGAAGAAATAGAACTTAGGATGTCTCTTCCAAGGACCACAGTTTGGCTCCAGCTTCCCTGAACAGATTCCTTCTAGCTATATGCCTCAGCCCCCTCACATGCTGGCCTCATTCATCAACTCATTTTTACTTTTTTATTTTTTTAAATGTTGGGGTCACATGCAGCAGAGCCCAGGAATTACTCCTGACTCTGCATTCAGGGATCACTCCTGGTAGACTCGGGACCATATGGGCTGCCGGGGATTGAACCTATGTGGGCCAAGTGCAAGGCAAGTACACTATCTTCTGTATTATCACTCTGACTCTGGCTCCTTAATAACTTTGTGTTGTTGTTGTTGTTGGGTTTTTTTGGTCACACCCAGCAGTGCTCAGGGGTTACTCCTGTCTTTACACTCAGAAATTGCTCCTGGCAGGCTCAGGGGACTATAGGGGGTGCCGGGATTCGAACCACTGTTCTTCTGCATGCAAGGTAAATACTTTACCTCCATGCAATCTCTCTGGTCCTTCCTTTTTTTGTTTTTTGTTTTTGGGTCACACCCAGCATCACTCAGGGGTTACTTCTGGCTCTATGCTCAGAAATTGCCCCTGGCAGGCACAGGGGACCTTGTGGGATGCCAGGATTCAAACCTTCTGCATGCAAGGCAGACGCCTTACCTCCATGCTATCTCTCCAGCCCCTGGCCCTTCCTTAATAACTTTTTAAGACTGTGCCTCAGTCTTCACCTCACCTGCAGTGGCTGTCATTATTGTGTTCCTTTGGGAGCACAGTAGATCTTTCCCTGGCTTTTATTTTTTTTATGTTTTTCCCTCAAACAAATGACTTCTCTTTCTTCTCTTTCTTTTTTTTGGGGGGGGGGGGGATCACAGTGGGCAGTGCTCAGGGGTTACTCCTGGCTCTGCGCTCAGAATTCACTCCTGGCAGACTCGAGGGACCCTATGGGATGCCGGAAATCGAACCATCGCAGGATCGGCTGCATGCAAGGCTGTGCTATCTCTCCGGCCCCTTTCCCCTATTTCTTACTTCCCAAAAGTGTCTCATTAGCTGGAGCAGTCACATCATATATGGGTTTTTCTCCCTTTTCTGGGGCAACACCAGGGATTACTTCTGCCTTCTCTGTCTCAGGGGTTTTCTTCCCAAGATGAGAGTGAGTACATGGGGATCCCCAAGGAGTATGTTGTGGAGAGAGCAGACAGCTCCTCCCCTTCTCTGGTGCCTGATAGCAGCCCTGCCCTCTCCACTTCTGCTGGGCCCTGGCTCCTCTGCTGGCCCTGATAAGGAGTTTATCAGCTGGAGGCAGCAGAGAAGGAATGGCCTTTGGGGACACTGGACCTATAATCCAGGTCTGCACAGGGTCAGCTTGTCTGTAGCCTAATGTACCCAACTAGAGGGTCTTTCTAAGGTTGTATAAAAACAAAAAACACATTACATTTTTGTTCAAATTGATGCTGAGTATTCGACAAGAATTTATTTGAGAATTATTTGCATAATAAATCTACAGAATCCATTCAGAAACAGAGACACAACTTGGTACAAGGCAGGGAGGGTCACATCTAAAACCTATTCTGGTTCTCCAGCCAGCCCTCACTGCTTCCAAGGTAACTGTTCAGTCCTTATTCGTGTCTCCCTCTTCCCAGGCTTTCCTAGAGAGCCACATTCATCAGTTTGGTTCTTTGTTTGTTTTTTTCCTGTGGAATTTGTCTTTTCTTCTTTGGGGATTATCTTTTTACAGCCTTGGGGACACAGTCCCTTCCATCCCTCTCTTCATAATCTAGTCAGCCACCACCAGCAATGCAGTATTGGGCAATGATGCTCGTCTCACTTCTCTGAACCTCTGTTTCCTCATATGTACAAGCAGGGATTTGGACACCTTGAACTTGGAAGTCCCTTTTTACATCGCCTATGTAACATTCTCAGCCCCTCACTTCCTGTTCTTTTTCTTTCTTTTTGTTTTTGTTTTTGTTTGTTTGTTTTTTAGGCCATACCTGGCTGTACTTAGTCAGGGCTTACTCCTGGCTCTGCACTCAGAAATCACTCCTGGCAGGCTCAGGTGACCATATGGAATGCTGGGGATCAAACCTGGGTCAGCTGTGTGCAAGGCAAACACCCTACCCACTGTGCTATTGCTCTACCCTATTCTTTTTTTTTTTTTTTTGGTTTTTGGTTTTTGGTTTTTGGGTCAGACCCAGCAGAGTTCAGGGGATACTCCTGGCTCTATGCTCAGAAATTGCTCCTGGTGGGCTCAGGGGACCATATGGGATGCTGGGATTTGAACCACCATCCTTCTGCATACAAGGCAGATGCCCTACCTCCACGCTATCTCTCTGGCCCCTAGCCTATTCTTTTTTAAGAAAAAGAAAAGCCTTGCTTCCCACCTCCTCTTCCCTGACATCATCTCTCTCTATTTCTGTTCACCCACCCTGCCTTCAGCAGAGATTCTAAGTAGATTTGGCCAAGTCCTCTGATCTCTTAGGCACGCAACACTAGTCCCCACCCCTGCCACTACAGAAAAGACTTGGCAAGAAAAAGCTTATAGAAGATCTAGGGTTGTACTGGATGACTTCAAATTACACAAACTTGAGACCATACAGTGAGTAGGTATGGTGTTTCCCTTGCTCACAGCTAACCTGGGTTCAATCCTCAGTACCCCATAAAGTCCCCCAAGCTGGCTAAGAGTCATTCCTGAGTGTGGAGCAAGGAGTACCACTGGATGTGGCCCAAAATCACAAAAGAAAATATTGCACTAAGTCATATCACCATATGGGTCACCTCTCCCAACCTCTGACATAAAACTCATAAACACTAAAAATTATCCCATTGAAGGAGGCGTCTCCATAGACCCTCTTTTCCATCCTTTCATTTCTATTGCTATCCTCCAGAACTGGACGTTGGTGTAGGAACAGGCCCTTGACTAGTGGGCAGAGTGTGTGGGGTGTTTATGTCTGTCCAGGATGCTATTGCAACACCGGAACCCCACCCTCCCCCACCCAGGTTCAGGCGGAAATTGCTCAAAGACAGAGTCAATGGAGAAGGAGTTGGGGGGGCAGGGACAATGATTCGTGCCTTATCCTCATTTGCAGCACACACATACACACACTTCCCTGCCCCCTGTGACCTTTCATCTTCCTGGATCTGACTCAGGTACAGTACAAAGATGCTGAGCAGACCAGATTCTATGGTTTGAATAAACCTTTAGTGGTTCAATGCTAATAAGTGGGGAGAGGCTTGGCGAACCTCCTTGAGGTCTTGAGGTGAGGGATAGCAGATTGCCTTTAGATCAGGTGGTTCCAAGCTTTATGGTATGCCACATTTTTTCTGGGCACCCATGAAAACATCAAATCCCAAAACCTGAATAGAATTCCAAGGTGTGGAGCCCAGCACTCAACCTATTAATTAGTATTCTGGTGTTCCTTCCTCCTTCCCACAGAAATGTCAACTTACCCAATTATATGGATTTTCAAGAAGGGACACAAAGCCAGAAAGAAGAGCACTGAATGCCCTCTAGACTTCTAATTTCAAACCCTTGCCCTCTAGACTTCTAGTTTCAAATTTGACCAAATAATGCTGAATTCAAAGTTGCCCCTATGTCTTAGACAACATATTAGCCCCCTTTTATGAAAACCAGTAGCTCATTCTCTCTGACAGGAAAATGAAAATTGGAAAAGGAGAGCTAGTAGGGGCCAACAAGATAGTAGAGCTGGTAAGGAGCCTGCCCTGCATAAGGCCAACCCAGATTCAATCCCCAGCACCTCATATGATTCTCTGAACCCCACAAGGAGTGTTCCCTGAGCACAGAATTAGGAGTAAATCCTGAGAACTTCTGGGTATTACACCACCCCCAAAAAAAGAGAGAAAGAAGAAAAAAGAAGAGCTTCCAGAGCAGGAGACCAGAGAAAGGAGAGTTACGAACCTCTGGACTGGAACAGCTCCATCAGTTCGAATGTAGTGTCAAGTCTACACAGATAGTACAGTGATAGTACAATGGGTAGGGCTCTTGCCCTGTACACTGCCGACCTAAGTTGGACACTCCATATCCCATATGGTTCCCTAAGTCCCATCAGGAGTGATCCCTGAATGTAGAACCATGACATCCCTCAGCAAATTGGGGGCAGCCCCAAAACAAAAACAAAAAAAAACTTTACATAGGCCAAAGTGTGCCCTGGATTTCTCATAGTCTTTCAGAGATGAGAAATTATTTACATCAGGGGTCTCAAACTCAATTTACCTGGGGGCCGCAGGAGGCAAAGTCGGGGTGATCCTTGAGTGTAAAATCAGTAGTAAGCCTTGAACATTGGGGGGTGTGACCCAAACAACTAAAAACAAAACAAAAAAAGATTCCTCTAGGGCAGGGCCACAAAATGTTGTACGAAGGGCCGCAAACGGCCCTTGGGCCACCACGAGTTTAAGACCCCTGATTCACACCAAGCATAGATCTCCCAAGGACCATGGTTGTCTAGACTAGAGAGTGGGGGAGAGAAAC
Source organism: Suncus etruscus (assembly GCF_024139225.1). Classification (NCBI taxonomy): domain Eukaryota; kingdom Metazoa; phylum Chordata; class Mammalia; order Eulipotyphla; family Soricidae; genus Suncus; species Suncus etruscus. Next base: position 80,931,164 of record NC_064858.1, read on the forward strand.
AGATCAAGCAATACATCACAGGGGACAGACACTGCAGAGTGACTAGTATAATAGAACAGCTCCCTACAGCCTACTCCTCTTTACAACAAACTAACTTGGTTTTAGTCCATACTCTGAGGTCACACACATACATCTTACTCCCCAACCTGATATGTCAGAGAAGTCTGGATGTGTCTCTGAAGCCTATCATCCTCTCTCCAGATGGTTCTGCTCAGAAAGATTTTACTTAGCACAATTCCCTAGTACTCACAACAGAGCTGTAACCTCAAGGTTCTAGGATGAGAACCCTCAGGAGAAGGAGATGGGGAGAAAAAGGACATGGGTCCCAGTGCTGTCCCAAAGCCAGCAGTGCCTTGTCAGGGGAGAGAGAATAGGCAGAGACTTCTATGAACTTGTTCTGAGGATTATGAGGCAGTAGTGGTTGGGAAGGGATCTAGGAAAAATGAATTCTGGGATGGCAGGTGGGCAAATTATTTAGAAATAGTAGGGGAAATGCCCTCAGAGGGAGATGCACACAGAGGTGAGAAAGAGGAACCCAATAGGAAGGAAAGAAACCCAATGAAAGGAAAAAAAGAGAGACTTGATCAGAGTGAGCTTGCCCTGTTAGTGTACCTGATCCGGCAAGTACATAAAAAGAGAGAGGAAGAGAGAGAAGAGAGAGAGAGAAAGAGAAGAGAGACAGAGCAAAAGAGAGATTCTGTTATTCTGTCACTTTGTCCCTAGACTCCAAGCCTCCAGTCCTTTCATTCAGAGTATCCAACTAAATCCCCCCTTTTTCCCACTGCTCCCAGTTCCCACCTTCTGAGCTGCCAAGCTTTCCAATGAGAAGGGGCCCCACAAGGTTGACACCTTCTCCCTTCCAATTTCAACTGTTCTCTGCCACTCCAAAGTGAGCCAAGGGAGACAAGAACTCTGTACCCCATATCACCCTCCCACCACAACACTCAATTATCTTTGCATCCAGTCTTCCAATTCCTCTACTTCTCCAAACCTTCCCAGCTGGCTGGACAGAGCGTGGTATAAGTGAAGGGGATGCTCCCCAATACCTGAGAATCTATGAACTCTCCTGCGGCAACCAGCCTGTACAAGAGTTACCCAGGGTCACTTCACAAGTCCCTTGGGGATACCTCCAGAAAACACAGCCTGATTTCCATCCCCAACCTCTCATCCCCAAAATTCTTGAGGGTTCAAGAAGTCATCTATGTTTTCTGCCAGAGTTCTGAGCAATGCCAGATACTGAACCCAGGGGCTGCCTGGAAAGGCCTGAGTTCTCCTAGGAATGGGTAGGCAGTTAGTTATTTCCGCTCTCTGCCTCTTCTACCCCTCTCATGTGCCCCTCAGATCTCACTGGAATCACCCTCCCTCCTTGCCCTCAAGGCACCTGTGACTGAGTCCCTGGCAGGCCAGCAGCGTAGAGAGAGAAGAGGCTCCGCAGCTGTCTCAGGGAAGACTGGATCTGAGCTGACACCTCTGGGTGCTACCTCTGAGCACCGTGCAGGGCTGGGCCCCGCCCCTGGACCATTGCTGAGCTGGAACCTGGAGGCTGGCTGGGCCCTAGGAGCTCCAGTCTCCTCTCTGAGGGCCAGCCTGAGCAGTTGGTCCTTCCTCCAACCCTCCCCTTTCCCCATGGCCCACCTCTCCTCCTGCCCCTTCTGGCCAAGAGAGGAAACTTGAGCCCCGTGTGGTTTCTGTCCACACCCCGCCCCCAGCGCTCCCTGCCAGCGGGGGGCACACGAGGCTCCCAAGCTTCTCTCCACCCCACCCCCACTCCCCTTTTTGCCCAGGAGTCCACTCAAAAGTGACCTTAAACTTGATATAAGCTGTAACCTTCTTCCCTTTGCCGCCTTGAGCTTCCTTGGACTGGGAACTAAGTTATAGCAAGGTGGTTAAGGGCTGAAGACAGGGACCAGACCAGAGGTGCAGTATCCAGCTGGGGCGAGGGCAGGTGAGGCACTGCTTTAATTTGGGAGAGCCTGGGTTTTAGGAAAGGGCTAAGGGGGATCCTCTGAAAGGGAGTGAGGTGGAGGGCAGAAGGGGTGTGGAGGCAGGGGGCTTTGATGTTCCACCTGGAGCCTTCTCCCCTCCCCTTGCAGCCTCAGATGTCCTAGGACAAAGGCCTCTTTCTTGGCCAGGTTTACTGCAGAGTTTGGGGGGGGAGTTGGGAGAGCTCCCAGGTGAGACATTATTCACCTCCCTTAAAGCGGACCCTCATGCTCTCTTGCCTCCTTTTTTGTAGGCAAAGCATCCCATCCATAGGTTGGACAGATAGCACAGTGGGTAAGGTGCTTGCCTTGCATGCAGCCAACTGGAATTTCATCCCCACATCAGCACCAAGAGTGATTCCTGGGGCCGGGCGGTGGCGCAAGAGGTAAGGTGCCTGCCTTGCCTGTGCTGGCCTTGGACGGACCGAGGTTCGATCCCCCGGCGTTCCATATGGTCCCCCAAGCCAGGAGCAACTTCTGAGTGCATAGCCAGGAGTAACCCCTGAGCGTTACTGGGTGTGGCCCAAAAACCAAAAAAAAAAAAAAAAAAAAAGAGTGATTCCTGAGTACAGAGATGGGAGTAATCCCTGAGCATCACCAGGTATAGGTCCAAATTTAAAAATTAAAAAATAAAAACATCCCAGCCAAATGATAGCCACAGATCCTGGACAAAACAGAACCATGTGGGTCAAGTCCATCCTCCAGTACCCACAGTAGTTGTCAAGTCGGTACATAATTCCTTATTGGGTTACCTACTCATTCATCTGTTTGCCTCCAGTACACACCTCAAGTCTCAGGTCAAACCTTTCTCTCTAGGAGCCAGAGTGATATAGCACAGGGTAGGGCATTTGCCTTGCACGTAGCTTATCCAGGTTTGATCCAAGCACTCCTGACCCCCACAAGGAGTGATCCCTAATCACAGAGGCAGGAATAAGTCCTGAGCACCACAAGGTGCATCCCCAAAACAAAAAGCAAAAAACAAAGTTTTCTCTCCAGATTTTCATTTTGAGTGACTTTCAGCCTAGGGACAGTTCTTCCTGTCTATTTTCAGTCCTTACAAATGGGGTTTACTTACATTCTCTGTTTTCTTCTCATAGGCTTTAAGTTCAACTACAAAAATCAAAAACTTGGGCTGGGGGCAGACAGATGCCCTGGGAAACAGGGATAAATTTCATATGGCTCTTGGAGTCACTGTTACAACAGTGAAAATGTTTTCTCTCTGCTGATCAACTATAGCTACGAGAAGACTTTTTTTGTTTGTTTTTTTTTTTTTTTGTTTTGGTTTGTCTTGTTTCAGGGCCACACCTGGCAGCACACAGGGGTTACTCCTGGCTATCTGCTCAGAAATAGAGCCTGGCAGGCACGGGGGACCATATGGGACGCCGGGATTCGAACCAACCACCTTAGGTCCTGGATCGGCTGTTTGCAAGGCAAACGCCGCTGTGCTATCTCTCCAGCCCATGCTATGAGAAGTCTTAAAAATGTCCCCCCGACATACATATTACCACTACATTTGGTCGCCACCATTCTTCCTTTGGACAATCCAAACTGCCAAGCAGCTCAAGAGACCCTGTGGGGGGGAAAAATCCAGAATGATAGCACAGTGAGTAGGATGTCCACTTTGCACAAGTTTGATCCCTGACATCCTATATGATTCCTCAAGCCTACAGAGTAATTTTTTTTTAATAAAAATTTTAAGCACCATGATTACAAGCATGATTGTAGTTGGGTTTCAGTCATAACAGAAATAATTTCTGAGTGCAGAGTCAAGAGTAACCTCTGAGCACCACTAATTGTGGCCCAAAAACTAACAAAAAAGAGAAAGAGAGAGAAAGGGGAGGAAAGTCTGCCACAGAGCAGGCAGGGGAAAGGGCAGAATGGAGGGCTGGAAATGTGCACTGGTGAAGGGTATTGTACATTAGTATAACTGAATCTCTATCGTGAGCAACTTTGTAAATGAAAAAGAAAACGAGATCTCTCTCTCTCTCTCTCTCACACACACACACACACACACACACACACACACACACACACACACACACACACACACACACAAATAAGGTGTTTGCCTTGCATGCAACCAACACAGGATTGATGGCGGTTCGCATCCTAACATCTCATATGGTCCCCCGAGCCTGCCAGGGGCAATTACTGAGCACAGAGTCAGGAGTAACCCCTGAACGCCACTGGGTGTGACCCAAAAACAAAACCAAAAAAGTAATTTTTGGGGGCCGGAGAGATCGTTTGCCTTTCATGCAGAAGGTAATTGGTTCAAATCCTGGCATCCCATATGGGATGAGTCTGCCAGGAGTGATTTCTGAGCGTGGAGCCAGGAGTAACCCCTGAGCGCTGCCGGGTGTGACAAAAAAAAAAGTAATTTTTATTGTTGTAGTTGTTGTTGTTGTTGTTGGTTTTTGGGCCACACCCAGTGGCACTCAAGGATTACTCCTGGCTCTGCACTCAGAATTGCTCCTGGCAGGCTCAGGATACCAAATAGGATGCCGGGGCTCGAATTGGGTAGACTGTGTGCAAGGCAAATACCCTACTGGCTGTGCTATTACTTTGACCCAAATAAAGTAATTTATTAAAAAGAAAAGAAAAGAAAGGGGCCAGGAGAGATAGCATGGAGGTATTACGTTTGCCTTGCATGCAGAAAGACGGTGGTTCGAATCCTGGCATCCCATGTGGTCCCCCAAGCCTGCCAGAAGTGATTTCTGAGCATAGAGCCAAGAGTAACCACTGAGTGCTGCCTAGTGTGACCCCCCCAGAAAAAGAGGCCCTGTGGCCTGTGTATGGGACAGGAACCCCTGCCATGCCAGGTTCTGGTTAAATGTTTGAATCTATAACCAACGAGATCATGATTCGAAAGGCATGATTCCTGTAAGATAAAATCTTTGACTCCTATGGGATCAAAGGTAACCCAGGACTTCCTTAAATGGTAGCTTAGAATGTGAACTCAGAATTCTTTAATGAGTTGGTAATGAATCCGGGTCACATAAAGGGGCATTCAGCTATGGCTTTCTCATGCCATGCACCTACTGAGGCCCTTCAGAGGGGATGAGGCATAGTGATAGTCATACTTGGAACTGACTAATGATATCAGGTTTTAGCTAGTCAACAAACACTTTTTGAATGAAAACAACCAGTCCAGGAAACTTGTGGCATTGTAGATACAACAATAGATAACAGTGCCCTATCATTCATTATTCAATAAATATTTATTCCACATCTACTATGTTTTATACTCTAGAAACACAGAGAGAAGACAGACTATCATGCCAGATGATCAATTTTCATTTAGACGAAGACCAAATGGAATTGCTTGCCCCCAACTCCTTCCTATAAGAGAGATCACGACTGAGGTTTCCAGGTAGCATCCTGTCCTCAATACACTCTTCACAGTTCTCCGAGGAGATAAAGATCACTTTAGTCTCTCTTTCCAGATTTCTGATGTCTAGAGTCAACACCTTCCGCATATCTTGTGTCTTTATTAGCAGGGTTGCATGGGACTTGGTAAAATAAGATCCAGAAAATTCTTCTTCTCCCTAAGATTTAGACTAGAAGGCAGACTCTGAAGACAAATATGGCCCTATTCCTGCGCATCATTCTCATCCATGCAATTTACCTACCCCAAAAGGCTGATGGGTTGTCACCCCTCATCTACCTACTCCAGCCTCACCCCAACTCCTGTACACAGTGCCACTAGCATCAGGTCAAGCCACAAGTCATGTTGCCAAACACCCTGCCGGCTTATGCAACAGGCTTCCCGAGAAGGGTGGGGCGGATAGAGGTGGAACCTGGGGTGGGCTGTGGGTCCCTTGGGAGCTGTCTGCCTTACTAGCTTGCCTGCTGCTCTGACCGCAGCGGGCCCAGGGGGCGGGGGCAGGGCTGTCTCTTTATCAGTCGCCTGCAGGGCTGCACCCATCACCCCCTGGCTTCCTCTCTCAACAGACGGAAAGGGGAGGCAGCCACAGGGGGGCAAGGGGAGGGCTGAGCGTTATCCAAGGCTGCAGAGCCTGGTGGTTACCACGATGGCTGGGGGAGGTGGTAGAGGAGTTTGGGACCAGGGTATAGTGGGACTCCTCTCACCAAAGTAAAGGGTATCTGATGGGAGAGGGGTGGTGAAGGTTTTAAATTGAGACCCAGATGATGGCTTTGACTCTCCCAAGCCTCCCACTGGGTTTTCCTTGGGTTCTAATTTGGATCAGAATAGGATCAAAAAAGGTCTTCGAGGAGTTTCCTTTCCTTGAATAAATGTTCTAGGAACTGGAGAGATAGCACAGCTGGTAGGTGCTTTCCTTATATGCAGTTGAATGGGTTCAATTCCTGGTACCCCGTGTGATTCCCAAAGCTCCGCTGGGAGTGCTCCCTGAGCACAGAGCCAAGAGTAAGCCTTGAACACTAGTTGTTGTGGTCCCTCGGAAAAATAATAATAATAATAATAATAATAATAGTCCAGAATGATAATACAGCAGGTAGGGTATTTATCTTGCACTCAGCTGACCTAGGTTCAATCCATGATTTCCCCCAAACACCACCAGGAGTAATTCTTGAGTGTAGAACCCTGAGCATAAACAGATGTGGTGCCATTTTCACTGACAAGTGGCTCTGGGCAAGTCCAACCTTGTTGACCATTTTATTCTCTCCTGAAAAATGGAAAGAATGATAAGACTTATTCAGTGGAGTTGTTGGGAAGAAGAATGAGGTGTATACTCAAGAAGTCTGTGATTATTAGGAGAGAAATAGAGACCTGAGACCAAAATGTTTCAGGGCTTCAGTGTTCAGAAGCTTCCCAGTGTGGATGCCAGACTCCTGGGATAGCAGAGTGTGGGGGAAGCCTAATTCTGGGTGAAGGCCAGGAATGTTTGGTAGGGGCTGGAGTTGTGACTTGATTTCCAGGGACTAGTACCCAGGTCAGGCCTCCCCACTTATGCTACTGGGCAGGACTACTTTTTGAAGCCACACAATAGGCATTGTGCCAGCCTTCTGTGTTTCAGTCACCTTCCAGGAACCCCAGAACCTTTGCCCCGCCCATTCTGTTGCAATCCCTTGCAGTAGGCAGAACTGCCTAGAAAGTCCCACCCTCCTTGCTCCCTAGCAGAGGAACTTTTCTTGCCCTTTATTCACTGCTTTTCAAAGTTTCCTGTCTTTGCCCTGCCTTTCTCCTTCAGATAAATGTTCTCCCTGGTCCTTTCTGTTATCTGGAGCAATATACAGAAAGCTATCTGGCAGTGCCATAGGGTCTATGTGGTGCTAAGGGTCAAACTTAGGGCCTCTCTCACAAGACATGTGATACACTCCAGCACTCTGTGCTTTCTCCTTAGCCCTTCAAACATCACCCTTAATCCAGACCTAATTTTGCTTTCTGCATTTTATAATTTTCATCACGCATGATAAAATTGTTGAAAAAAATTAGTAAGAAAATGGGGGGCCGGGCGGTGGCGCTAAAGGTAAGGTGCCTGCCTTGCCTGCGCTAGCCTCGGACGGACCGCGGTTCGATCCCCCGGCGTCCCATATGGTCCCCCAAGCCAGGAGCGACTTCTGAGCGCATAGCCAGGAGTAACCCCTGAGCGTTACCGGGTGTGGCCCAAAAACCAAAAAAAAAAAAAAAGAAAATGGGCATAGGGGCCGGGCGGTGGCGCTAAAGGTAAGGTGCCTGCGCTAGCCTTGGACAGACCGCGGTTCGATCCCCCGGTGTCCCATATGGTCCCCCAAGCCAGGAGCAACTTCTGAGCACATAGCCAGGAGTAACCCCTGAGCGTTACTGGGTGTGGCCCAAAAACCAAAAAAAAAAAAAAAAAAAAAGAAAATGGGCATAACTGGTGAAGGACTGCTGTTAGACCATTGTATGCCATGGGGCTGAAGTGGTGGTGCAAGTGGTAAGACATTTGCCTTGCACACGCTAACCTAGGATGGACCATGGTTCGATCCCCTGGTGTTCCATGTGGTCCCCCAAGCCAGGAGCGATTTCTGAGCGCATAGCCAGGAGTAACCCCTGAGTGTTATCAGGTGTGTGGCCCAAAAAAAACAAACAAAAAAAGAACATCATATGCCTGAAATTTAATTACAAATAATTTTATAATTCACAGTGATTCAATTTTTCTTTCACTCCGGTGGTGCTCCAGGGTTACTCTGTGCTCTATGCTCAGAAATCACTCCTGGCAGACTTGGGGGACTATATGTGATGCTGGGAATCAGACCCAGGTCCGTCTGGATCTTCAGAGTACCAAGCAAAGGCCCTACCACTGTGCAATCACTTGGGCCCCATGGTTCAATTAAAAAAAATGGGTATAAGACCAAAACAATAGAATAGTGAGCAGGGTACTTGTTTTGCACATGCTTGATCTGGATTTTTGACTCTCAGCACCCCATATGGTCCCTCAAGCCTTTCCAAGAGTGATTCCTGAGTGTACAGCCAGAAGTAACCCTTGAACATAGCCAGGAGGCCCCAAAACAAACAAAACAAAGGGCCAGAGCAATAGCACAGTGGGTAGGACTTTTGCCTTGCATGCAACTGACCTGGGTTTAATCCCTGGCAAGCATCCTATATGATCCCCTGAGCCGACAGGAGTGGTTTCGGAGTGCAGGACCAGGAGTAACCCCTGAGCACCACTGGGTATGGCCCCAAATAAAAACAAAACAAAACAAAACAAAAACAAAACTTGAGTAGAGGAAGGGTTGTAGATTTAGTACAGCAGGTAAGGTGCCAACCTGGGTTCTATCCCTGAGCATAGTCGGGAGTAAGCCCTGAGTACTGCTGTGTGACCTCAAAACTAAAACAACTAAAAAGGTATTTAGTGGGGCTGGAGAGATAACATGGAGGTGGGGCATTTTCCTTGCATGCAGAAGGACAGTGGTTTGAATCCTAACATCCCATATGGTCCCCGAGCCTGCCAGGAGTGATTTCTGAGCATAGAGCCAGGAGGAACCCCTGAGCGCTGCCAAGTGTGACCCCCCCCCCCAAAAAAAAAGGTATTTAGTTTATTCGTTTGGTGTTTGGTATTATATAATAATGTACTTACATGAGGATTGGTATTATAACTCAATGGTTGAATACTTGTTTTGCATGTTTGAGAAAGACATAAACAACTTCCACTCTACCCCCGGAAAAAAGGCTAAATGGAACATATATTATACATCTAATATTTTGTTTGCTTGTTTGTTTTGTTTTGGACCACACCAAGCTGTGCTCAGGGCTTACTCCTGATTCTGCTCAGGGGTCATTTCTGGTGGTGCTTGGTACTTGGGGGGGGGGGTTATATGTGGTGCCAGGGATGGAACCACCCAAGAAGTTAAATAGCAATTTAATTTCTTCACAGCTCACAGCTGTACCTGGCAAGTAAATACTAATGGAGCAAATCTCAAAATGTTGCTGACTAGTGTGATTGGGGGGTTTTGTTTTGCTTTTTGCTTTGTTTTGGAGCTACAGCCAGCGATGCTCAGGAATTACTCCTGACAGGCTCAGAGGACCAGGGATATAATGCAGATCGGCCACATGCAAGGTAAACTATACTATTACTCTGGTGTGTGTGTGTGTGTGTGTGTGTGTGTGTGTTTGTGTTGGTCATGGCAATGCTCAGGGGTTACTCCTGGCTCTGTACTCAGGAATGATTTCTTTTTTATATATCTGGGGGGAGTGTTGGGCCACACCTAGCTGCACTCAGGGGTTACTCCTGGCTCTGCACTCAGAAGTTGCTTCTGGCAGGCTCAGGGGACCATATGGGCTACTGGGAATTAAACCCAGGTCCGTCCTGGGTCAGTTGGGTGCAAGGCAAACACCCTACCACTAAGCTATTGCTTTGGCCCCCTTCCTTGGTAATTTTTTTTTCTTTTTTCACTCTTCCCTATTTGTTGTGCTAGTGAGAGTTGCACTTTGTTGTGGTGCTCACTGAAGGAGGAATGTGTGTGGAGGGAAGGAGGGATGGTACCCAGGCCTGCCACTGGGCCATCACCATGTTCAGTAAATTCTCTTTTCTGCTCTTCTCAGAAACTGCTCAAACTTTCTCTTCTATCATCTTTAACATACCCTCTGTTTCATTGACACAGATGATCATGCCTCATAATTCAATGATAAAGTAAATAAGACAGTTACAGATTGTATAGAAGAGATAGTCTTTTCCTTTAGTGTTGGGCCATACATACCCTGTGGTGTTCAGGAATGACTTCTGGCTGTGCACTCAGGAATCACTTCTGGCAGGGGTTGGGCTATGTAGGGTTGGGGATTAAACCTGGGTTGGCCATGTGTAAGGCAAGCACCCTACCAGATTTACTATCACTCTGGTCCTGAGATGGTCTTATTTTCCCAAGTTCAAATCCCTCAGGTGGTTTACATCCAATCTCACATATTCAGTCTGCTACCTTATTAAGATGAAAAACAGTGCTCAAGCAGCTGACACTGGCCCAACTGTAGGCATTATATGTCTTCCCAGAGCCCTACCAGGAGTGATCTTAGAGCACAGAGCCAGGAAGGAGTAAGTCATGAACAAGTTGTGTGTGACCCAAAAATCCAAACATAACAGGGAAAACATTACAAGGTGACCTTGTGTGAGATCCCAAGTTCTTTAGGCTTTGCTCATATCTCCAACTGTGGTTCTAGATATTATCATTGGGCACAACAGAATCACTGCTGTGCAATTCCCAGCATAACACAACTCAGTATGTGTGAGTCCTGCAACCAGCTATGGTACCCTGACCTTATGACCAGGGTAACATCACAGAGAAGGGCAGATGAAGGAAAGGCATAAGCAAGCAGCCTTCCCTGAGCAAGTTCCTCAGCACTGTGATGGGAATGAGAAAATCCCATTGCTCCAAGCAAAGGTCTAACATTCAGTCTAAATCACTGCAAGGGTGATTTCTGTGTAGCTGGCAGTTGTTTTCCTTGCTCTGAAAATGATTCAGAGTTAAGGCTGGATGGCAAGGTGACAATCTTGAGTGTTCATCCAGAGCTACATAAGAGCTCAACAGGCTGATCATGCTGCTTTATATTGAGGAGTTTCTGATTTCATCTCAATACCGCATGGCCCCCCTGATCATCACCTGAAATCTTTCTTTCCCACCTACAACCACGCACTCAAATGTAGAGCAGGGTGTGTCAACTACAGAGCAGAGCATGGTCCCCTGACCACCACTGATATGCCCCCTCCCAAAAAAAGGGGGAAAAAAACGGTCTATCCAGATGGTACTCCCAATCCATGCCTTTGGTTTAAAACAGCAACTATATAATCACCCAACACTTCCTCATTGTGGTCTTAAGTTTGGGGAGATACTTCCTACACCTCAAATATAAAACCCAATTGCTTATAAGATTAGAAGACTACTGCTGGGCCAGTGAGACAGTTCAAAGGAGTGGAGAGCATGCCTGAGGACTAGGTCCAGGCTATAGCCCCACTCCCACCTCCAGCATTACCACAGTGGCATTTTTCTTTGGTGGGAGGGCACATCTAATGTGCTCAGGAGTTAAACTGGGTTTGCAATCATGAATCACTCTGAGTGGTGCTTGGGGGACCATATGGGATGCAAGGGATCAAACTCGAGTCTACCACTTGCAAAGCAAATTCGGGCAAAGCAAGGGCTACCCACTGTACTATGCTTCCTGCCCCACAATGACTATAAAATATGCATATAGCTATCAAAAAGAGAGATAGGAAGATAGGCTCGAAGGCTGGAGCATATGCTTTGTATGCATGAGTCTAGCATCTGCTGACCCCCGTAAGTACCAAGTCTGTCACAAATCCCAAACAACTGAAGATGATCCAAAAAATAAAACAAAAACAAAACAAGAAATAGAGATAGTAGAGTGGGTAGGGCACTTACCTTGCATGTGATTGACCCAAATTTGATCTCGGCATCCCATATGGTCCCCTGAGTTCAATCAGGAGAATCCCTGAGATCAGAGGTAGAGTAAGCCTGAGCATTGCCTCCCCCTCATAAAATAAATAAATAAATAAATAAAGGCCCAGAGAGATAGCACAGTGGTGTTTGCCTTGCAAGCAGCCGATCCAGGACCAAAGGTAGTTGGTTCGAATCCCGGTGTCCCATATGGTCCCCCGTGCCTGCCAGGAGCTATTTCTGAGCAGACAGCCAGGAGTAACCCCTGAGCAACGCTGGGTGTGGCCCAAAAACAAACAAACAAAAAAAAAAAAAAAAGAAAAGAAAAAAAGAAATAAAGATGTCATCTATTGACTCGCCAATATCTGCTTCACCTTCAGGGAGTCTCTACTGAGTGCCCAAGATGTGAGATGCTCTTACCAGAAAGTCATCTTATAGAGCGGATGCGTTCAAGTGTTCACACTTCAAGTCAACAGCTGAAGCTGCTTACAGAACACTGTTTGCAATTGTCCTACACACTGTTCTACAAGGGTGGATCTGCAACAGCTTGAGCAGCAGCTTGAGCTAGAGGCATAACACATCCTGGACTGGAAGTTTAGCACCTAATCTAGGGGAACTGTCCAGGACCTTTGGCAACTTAGATCACTAGTCTGTGTCTCTTGTCTTGGTAGAGAGACTCCCTGAGTTCCCACCCTGGCATTGTTTTATTTAAAAAAAAAAAAAAAGAAAGAAAAAGGAGGGGCCAGAGAGATAGCATGGAGGTAGGGCGTTTGCCTTGCATGGAGAAAATGGAGGTTCGAATCTTGGCAAACCATATGGTGCCGTTCCTCAGCTCCCCCAGCCTGCCAGGAGCAGTTTCTGAGAGTAGAGCCAGGAATAAACCCTGAGCACTGCCGGGTGTGACTCAAAAACAAACAAACAAAAAAAAGGATGAGGCCGGAGAGATAACATGGAGATAAGGCATTTGCCTTTCATGCAGAAGGCCATTGGTTCGAAACCCAGCATCCCATATGGTCCCCGAGCCTGCCAGGAGCCATTTCTGAGCCTGGAGCCAGGAGTAACCCTTGAGTGCTGCGGGGTGTGACCCAAAAACCAGGAAGAAAAAAAAAAAAAAAAAAAGCAAAACAATAGAAACATGTTTTTTTCCTCCATTCTGAACGTCTGAACTTAACTTGAAGGCCTTGAAGTTCCTCCAGCTTTTTGTATGTTTCGGTTTTGGAGCCAAACCTGGCAACGCTCAGGACTTATTGAGCTCAGGAATCGCCTCTGGCAGTGCTCAGGGTTTTTATAGGGTGCTGGGGATCAAAGGATTCAGTTACATGCAAGGCAAGCTCCCTATGCACTATGTTTCACCAGCCTAGAAAAACATTTTTTTTTAGCTTAAACCCTCTTCCCTTACCTCATTTGTGCTATGCTGACCAGAATCTCACACACATGCTTGGTGTGGTGTTCACAAGATTGTTTGCACATGGTTCAGCAATGGTCACACCTACTCTCTTCCTCTTTAGTTGTGATGCCAGAATACATTCTGGTGGCAGCACTTGCTAGTAGGGGTGTGGGGGGTGGAGGGTACAGTCTTCCATGGGGCTCACACATCTTTCAGTTTGGGGGCTTATATATGCATGGGTGTGGTACAAAAATCTCTTGTGAGTAGGAGCTTACAAGTAGCAGAGGTGCTGGGATCTTGCTCAGAGAATCATGCGGCACTAGAGATCCAGTCTCGGCCTTCTGCTTATAAGGCAGGCGCTTTAGCTAGTAATTTATATTCTGTCTGGCTCAAGGCTTGGGAATTATCCCTATGGTGCTCAGGAGACCGTGGGCTATGGAAATGGAACCTGGGGGATTCCAGCATGCAAAGCATATGCTCTAGTGCTTTGAACTACCTCCCTAAGTCCCAAAATTGATTTGATTCAATTCACCTTGGAAGAATTAATTTAAGTTAAGACAAATTTAAAGCGCATGATATGATCTGGTCTTATGACTGAATTACATAGTTCTGCAAAAAAAAACTTACAGTAGCCTGAACAGTCCTCTAGACTAAATAAAATACTCTTTTTTTTTTTTTAGGTGTTAGAATTGAATCCAGACTGTCCTGGGTTGGTCACGTGCGAGGCAAATGCTCTACCACTGTGCTATCACTCTGGCTCCTGATTTTGCTAATGATAGCAATATTTTGGTTAGGGAGGGTGGATTCGATGCAAACTATCTTTCCCTTCTAGGAAGACAAGGTTCAGTTTGATTGAATTTCAGCTCTAGCCAAGTTAATCTCTTTATGCTCACTTCAGCCATCTTACTATAATTGATTGGGTTAGAGTTTGTGTTAGGGCTACAGTCATTTTATTTTAAGTAATTAAGTTGCTGGAACTTTAGAAATATTGATAGACTTATGCTTACCTGAAACTATAACAGGCCATTTTACATAAAGCTGATCTCATCCATTTCATTTTTACTTTTTTTGTTTGTTTTCGGGCCACATCTGATGACACTCAGGGGTTACTCCTTGCTATTCGCTCAGAAATTACACCTGGCAGGGTTGGGGGGCTATATGGGATGTCGGGGATAGAACCACTGCCTGTCATCTGTCTGAATCGGCTGCTTGCAAGGCAAACACCCTACTACTATGCTATCACTCTGGTCCTACTGTACTTATTTATTTATTTATTTTGGGTTTTGGGTCACACCCGGCAGCGCTCAGGGCTTACTCCTGGCTCAAGGCTCAGAAATCGCTCCTGGCAGGCTTGAGGGACCATATGGGATGCTGGGATTCAAACTACCACCCTTCTACATGAAAGGCAAATGCCTTACCTCCATGCTATCTCTCCAGCCCCTATTGTAATTATTTTAATCAGAGTTTAATCCAACTTCTGTTCTTCTCCTTGGTGTTGATCCCATCTTCCATTTGTAATCTCCAGGGATGCCCACAACAAGATATATGTGTCCTTTTTTAATTTTGCTTTTGGATCACATCCAGTGGTGCTCTGGACTTACTTAGTTCCCCTCTTCCAGAAAAAGTAGAATCCACATACTTGGAAAATATGGTGACACCTTAAAGAGTCCTAGTATTTCAAAATGGTTATGAAGGTGTGTTACCTAACATTTTGGTTATTCTAGTAGTCTTCTACATATTTAAAATTATTACTAAATCTACATATATATAGCTTTATTTAATTTTTAGGGGAGGACAGGCAGCTGTGCTCAGGGTTTATGTCTTCATTTATTTATTTATTTATTTATTTATTTATTTATTTATTTATTTATTTATTTGCTTTGTTTTTTGGCCACATCCGGCAGTGCATAGGGGTTACTCCTGGCTCTGTGCTGAAAAGTCAGTCCTGGCAGGCATGTTCCTTATCCAATGTGCTTTTTCTCCAGCCCTGATTAGTCTTAAAGATCTTCCAGTCATATGGAAGATGGAAATAAAAGGAGCTATAACAATTATAAAATTTGAATGTTATTTCAGGCCCTGATAAGTTTGGGCCTGAGTCTCTCCACTTTCCAGAAGTGGTAGCAGTAGTTCAAAGAAGGTACAAAGACTTGCCAAAGGGGCCAGAGAAATAGCACAGTGGCAGAGCATTTGCCTTGCAAGCAGCAGATCTAGGATGGTTTGAACCCCGGCATCCCATATGGTCCCCCGTGACTGCCAAGAGCTATTTCTGAGCACAGAGCCAGGAGTAACCCCTGAGTGCCACTGAGTGTGACCCCTCCCCCCCCCCCCAAAAAAAAGACTTGCCAGAAATTTCCTACTTAATGAGGGGAAACTGAGTTCCCATATGATCCAGCTATACCACTCCCAGGATATACCCTAGGAACACAAAAATACAATTCAAAAATCTCTTCCCCACACCAATATTCATTGCAGTGCTATTTACAATAACCAGACTTTGGAGACAAAATCATGACAATTGGGGCCGGAGCAATGGCACAGTAGTGAAGCATTTACCTTGCATGCAGCTGACCTAGGACCTAAAATGGACCATGGTTCGAGTCCCCAGAGTCCCATATGGTCCCCAAGTCAGGGATGATTTCTTTTTTTTTTTTTTTTTTTTTTTGGTTTTTGGGCCACACCCGGCGTTGCTCAGGGGTTACTCCTGGCTGTCTGCTCAGAAATAGCTCCTGGCAGGCACAGGGGACCATATGGGACACCGGGATTCAAACCAACCACCTTTGGTCCTGGATCGGCTGCTTGCAAGGCAAACACCGCTGTGCTATCTCTCCAGGCCCTCTTTTGTTTTTTTTTTTTGGGGGGGGGCGATTTCTGAGCCAGGAGTAACCACTGAGCATCATTGGGTGTGGTCCAAAAACAAACAAACAAAAAATCTTGACAACAATTAGTTTTCTTTCTTTCTTTCTTTCTTTCTTTCTTTCTTTCTTTCTTTCTTTCTTTCTTTCTTTCTTTCTTTCTTTCTTTCTTTCTTTCTTTCTTTCTTTCTTTCTTTCTTTCTTTCTTTCTTTATTTCTTTATTTATTTTTTTATATCTTTATTTCTTTCTTTCTTTGTTTATTTATTTCTTTTTCTCTTTATTTTTTTTTTTTTTTTTGTTTTTTTTTTTTTTTAGTTTTTGGGTCACATCCAGGTAACCCAGCTCAGGGGTTACTCCTGGCTCTATGCTCAGAAATTGTTCCTGGCAGGCTCTGGGGACCATATGGGATGCCGGGATTCGAACCACCAACCTTCTGCATGCAAGGCAAACATTTTACCTCCGTGCTATCTCTCCGGCCTCTCTTTCTCTCTTTCTTTCTCTCTCTTTCTTCCTTCCTTCCTTCCTTCCTTCCTTTCTTTCTCTCTCTTTCTCTCTTCTTCCTTCCTTCCTTCCTTTCCTTCCTTCCTCCCTCCCTCCCTCCTCCTTCCTTCCTTCCGTCCGTCCTTCCTTCCTTCCTTCCTTCCTTCCTTCCTTCCTTCCTTCCTTCCTTCCTTCCTTCCTTCCTTCCTTCCCTTCCTTCCTCCCTCCCTCCCTCCCTCCCTCCCTCCCTCCCTCCCTCTCTCCCTTCCTTCCTTCCTTCACACTTGGCACTGCTATGGCTACTTCAGCTAGGACCAAGATGCAAAAGAGGCTGTACCGTAGATGGAAAGAGGATTGTGGATAAGAATTTGCTTTAGGGGCCGGCGAGGTGGCGCTAGAGGTAAGGTGTCTGCCTTACAAGCGCTAGCCAAGGAAAGGACCACGGTTCGATCCCCTGGTGTCCCATATGGTCCCCCAAGCCAGGGGCAATTTCTGAGCGTGTAGCCAGGAGTAACCCCTGAGCATCTAACGGGTGTGGCCCAAAAAACCAAAAAAAAAAAAAAAAAAAAAGAATTTGCTTTAGGAGACTCCTATAATTTGAGAGATTCCCTTTTACTCTTCCTTCCTTTCTGTTTCCCTAAATAAAGTTTTTATTGAATTCAGAGAAAAAAATTAGTTTTAGAACCAGACCTATTATACTCAAATATATGCATGCCAGTTATTAGTTGTTTGACCTTCAAAATTACATATGTGTGTGAGTGAAAGAGGGAGAGAGAGAAAGAGAGAGATTTGGGGGCCCACACAGTGATGATCAGGGATTACTCCTGGCTCTGTGTTCATGAATCACTCCTGACATGCTCAAGAGATTATATGGGGTGACAGGGATTGAACCTGGGTTGGCTAATGCAAGGCAAGCACCCTAACTGCTGGACTATTGCTTTGGTCCCTTACATATTTTATTTAACTATTTCAAGATCTATTTTTTCCAATAGCTTATTCAAGCTCTATTCTATTCAGCTATAAGACTGGAGTGATAAGGGGCCAGAGTGATAACATAGCAGGTAGGGCTTTTGCCTTCATGCAACTAACCTGGGTTTGATTTCTTATTGATTTGTGGTATACAAACCCGCTAGGAGTTATTTCTGAATGCAGAGCCAAGCATAACCCCTGAGTACTGCCAGGTGTGCTCCCCCTCCAAAAATGGAGTAATGGCCACATCTATTTTATTTTATTTTTTGGTTTTTGGGTCACACCCGACAACACTCAGGGGTTACTCCTGGCTCTACGCTCAGAAATAGCTTCTGGCAGAGATGAAATCATGAAATTTTCCTATACATGGATGTACATGGAATCTATCATGCTGAGTGAAATAAGTCAGAGGGAGAGAGAGACGCAGAATAGGCTCACTCATCTATGGGTTTTAGGAAAAATAAAAGTCATTTTTGTAACAATCCTCAGAGACAATGAGAGGAGGGCTGGAACACCAGCTCACTCCATGAAGCTCACCACAAAGAATGGTGAGGACAGCTATAGAAATAACTACACAGAGAACTACCATAATCAAGTGAATGAATGAGGTAACTGGAAAGCCTGTCTGGAGTACAGGTGGGGGTGGGGTGGGATGGAGGGAGATTTGGGACATTGGTGGTGGGAATATTGCACTAGTGAAGGGGGGTGTTCTTTACATGACTGAAACCTAATAACAATCATTTATGTAATCAAGATGTTCAAATAAAGAAGAAAAAAAAAAAAAAGAAAGAAATAGCTCCTGGCAGGCTCAGGGGACCATATGGGATGTTGGGATTCGAACCACCGACTTTCTGCATGCAAGGCAAACACCTTACCTCCATGCTATATCTCCGGCCCCTTTATTTATTTATTTATTTATTTGTTTGTTTGTTTGTTTGTTTTGGTTTTTGGATCAAACCCGGCAGCGCTCAGGGGTTACTCCTGGCTCTATCTTTATGCTCAGAAATTGCCTCTGGCAGGCACAGAGGACTATATGGGATGCTGGGATTTGAACCACTGTCCTTCTGCATGAAAGGCAAATGCCTTACCTCCATGCTATTTCTCCAGATCCTATTTATTTGTTTATTTTTAATTCAATTTATTTTTGTTCTTTTTTGTTTTGGTTTTGGGTCACACCCAGCAGTGTTCAGGGGTCACTCCTGGCTCTACACTCAGAAATCGCACCTGGCAGGCTCCGGGGACCATATGAGATGCTGGGATTCAAACCACTGTCCTTCTGCATGCAAGGGAAATGACCTACCTCCATGCTATCTCTCTGGCCCCAATTTTTATTTTATTTTATTTATTTATTTATTTTGGTTTTTTGGGCCACACCTGGCAGTGCTCAGGGGTCACTCCTGGCTGTCTGCTCAGAAATAGCTCCTGGCTCCTGGCACGGGGACCATATGGGGAAGTTTTTTTTTTTGTTTGTTTGTTTTTTGTTTTTTGGGTCACACCCGGCGGTGCTCAGGGGTTACTCCTGGCTGTCTGCTCAGAAATAGCTCCTGGCAGGCACGGGGGGACCATATGGGACACCGGGATTCGAACCAACCACCTTTGGTCCTGGATCGGCTGCTTGCAAGACAAACGCTCTCCGGGCCCCCAATTTTCTTTCTTTCTTTCTTTCTTTCTTTCTTTCTTTCTTTCTTTCTTTCTTTCTTTCTTTCTTTCTTTCTTTCTTTCTTTCTTTCTTTCTTTCTTTCTTTCTTTCTTTCTTTCTTTCTTTCTTTCTTTCTTTCTTTCTTTCTTTCTTTCTTTCCTTTCTTCTTTCTTTCTTTCCTTTCTTTCTTCTTTCTTTCTTTCTTTCTTTCTTTCTTTCTTTCTTTCTTTCTTTCTTTCTTTCTTTCTTTCTTTCTTTCTTTCTTTCTTTCTTTCTTTTCTTTCTTTTTTTTTGGGGGGGTTTTTGGGCCACACCTGTTTGACGCTCAGGGGTTACTCCTGAGCTATGCGCTCAGAAATCGCCCCTGGCTTGGGGGGACCATATGGGACACCGGGGGATAGAACCATGGTCCGGTCCGTCCTACGCTAGCGCTTGCAAGGCAGACACCTTACCTCTAGCGCCACCTTCCCGGCCTTTCTTTCTTTCTTTCTTTCTTTCTTTCTTTCTTTCTTTCTTTCTTTCTTTCTTTCTTTCTTTCTTTCTTTCTTTCTTTCTTTCTTTCTTTCTTCTTTCTTTCTTTCTTTCTTTCTTTCTTTCTTTCTTTCTTTCTTTCTTTCTTTCTTTCTTTCTTTCTTTCTTTCTTTCTTTCTTTCTTTCTTTCTTTCTTTCTTTCTTTCTTTCTTTCTTTCTTTCTTTCTCTTTCTTTCTTTTTCTTTTTTTTTTTTGGTTTTTGGACCACACCTGACGGTGCTCAGGGTTTACTCCTGGGCTGTTTGCTCAGAATAGCTCCTGGCAGGCATGAGGGACCATATGGGACACCAGGATTTGAACCAACCACCTTAGGTCCTGGATCGGCTTCTTGCAAGGCAAACGCCGCTGTGCTATCTCTCCGGGCCCCAATTTTTGTTTTTTGAAGTAAAATAGTTTTAGTTAAGAAAGTACTTAAGGGGGCCGGGCGGTGGCGCTGGAGGTAAGGTAAGCCTTACCTGCGCTAGCCTAGGAGACGGACCGCGGTTCGATCCCCCGGCGTCCCATATGGTCCCCCTCGCCAGGAGCGACTTCTGAGCGCATAGCCAGGAGTAACCCCTGAGCGTCACCGGGTGTGGCCCAAAAAAAACCAAAAAAAAAAAAAAAAAAAAAAAAAAAAAAAGAAAGTACTTAAGGGGGGGCCGGAGAGATAGCATGGAGGTAAGGCGTTTGCCTTTCATGCAGAAGGTTGGTGGTTCAAATCCCGGCATCCCATATGGTCCCCTGAGCCTGCCAGGAGCAATTTCTGAGCATAGAGCCAGGAGTAACCCCTGAGCGCTGCCGGGAGTGACCCAAAAACCAAAAAAAAAAAAAAGAAAAAAGTACTTAAGGGGCCGGAGAGATAGCACAGCGGTAAGGCGTTTGCCTTGCATGCGGAAGGTCGCTGGTTCAAATCCTGGCATCCCATATGGTCCCCCTAGCCTGCCGGGGGCGATTTCTGAGTGTAGAGCCAGGAATAACCCCTGAGCATTGCCGGGTGTGACCCCCCCCCAAAAAAAAGAAAGTACTTAAAAGTGGTCGAAGAGATAGCACAGAAGTAGGGCGTTTGCCTTGCATGCAGCTGATCCAGGACAGACGCAGGTTCAATCCCTGGCATCCCATCTAGTTCCCAAGTCAGGAGCAATTTCTGAGTGCAGAGCCAGGAATAAACCCTGAGCATTGCGGGGGTGTGGCCCAAAAACCCAAAAAGAAAGTACTTCAGAGAAATAGAGGGGAGAGAAAGAGAATGAGGGCTATATGTTCCAGAGAACATAGGGGCCAGAGAGATAGCACAGCGGGTAGAGCACTTGTTTTGCTTGGGGATGGCCTGAATTTGATTCTCAACACTCTACATATGTTCCTCCAAAACCTACCAGGAGTGATCTGGCACAGAGCCAGAAATAAGACCTGAGAACTGCCAGGTGTGCTCTTCAAACAAAAACAAAGAAAAAAACAAAGAAAAAATACACGACAATTTACTTTATAAAGATTTTATTTATTTGTTTATTTTTGGTGGGAGTTGGCTTACACCGTGCAGTTTTTGGGGTTATTCCTGGCTCTGTGTTCAGAAGTCACCCCTGGCAGTGCTTAAGGAACTGAATACAATTAGGGTCAGCTGCCTGAAGAAAAGTACTTTATCTTCTCTAGTCCCCTATTTGTTGATTTGTTTTGTCTTGTTTTTGGTGCTATATCCAGTGATGCTCAGGGGTCACTCCTGGCTCTGTGCTCAGGAATCACTCCTGGTGATGTTTGGGGAACCATATGCGAACTCAGGTAGGTCATGCACGGAGTAAACACCATATCTGCAGTACTGTTGCTCTAGCCTCTACTTGTTAATTTTTATTATTGTTGTTGTGTTTGGGCCACACCTGAATCAGTGCTCAGAGGTTGCTGTTGGACCTGGGGTTAACACATTCTTGGCTTGATCTCCATCAGGCCTCCTTTTTGCATTCCACCTCTTCCCTGCTGGACACTTTGTGGAGCTTGATGACCCCTTCCTTCACTGAAGATGACCATCCGGGGCTTCTGCATGTAAAATATGTGCTCTAGCCCTTTGAGTTACCTCACTAGTGCCCAGGAGGTGTTTTGGTTTTTTTTTAATTTACTTAAATTTGTTTGCTTGGGGGGGGGGATGTTTTGCGCCATATTGGCAGTGTGCAGGGCTTACTTCTGGCTCTGTGCTCAGTGATCACTGCTGGCAGGCTTGGAGGACCATATGAGGTGCCAGGAATTCAACTTGGGCCTACATCACGCAAGGCAAAGTCTTTTTTTTTTTTTTTTTTTTTTTTGGGTTTTTGGGCCACACCCGGTGACGCTCAGGGGTTACTCCTGGCTATGCGTTCAGAAGTCGCTCCTGGCTTGGGGGACCATATGGGACACCGGGGGATCGAACTGCGGTCCGTCCAAGGCTAGCGCAGGTAAGGCAGGCACCTTACCTCTAGCGCCACCGCCCGGCCCCATCAAGGCAAAGTCTTAATCGCTATACTATCAGTCCAATCCCAAGTATGAAACATTCTTCATGAAAAAGTCGCAAGGTGGGGCCGGGCGGTGGCGCTGGAGGTAAGGTGCCTGCCTTACCTGCGCTAGCCTAGGAGACGGACCGCGGTTCGATCCCCCGGCGTCCCATATGGTCCCCCAAGCCAGGAGCGACTTCTGAGCGCATAGCCAGGAGTAACCCCTGAGCGTTACCGGGTATGGCCCAAAAACCAAAATAAAAAAAAAAGAAAGAAAAAGTCGCAAGGGCATAATTATCAAGGGTCAGAAAGATATTTAGCAGGTAGGACACTTTGCCTTGCAAATGGTTTAATCTGTCCAATCCACAGCACTACATCACCTGGAGTTCCAGCAGGTCAAAGCCAGAGGTAAGTCCTGAGCTCTGCCAGTATGGCCCAAAAACCAAAGGAGGGAAAGGACATAACTGGCAGAGATAGGGGGGAAATTCATTTGGGAATAATATACAGCAATAGAAAATATTCCTGGCCCAAATAAAGGTGGTGGGATCTGAAACCAAGAAACCCAGAGTTGTAGAAAAGCTAAACTTCATCAAAACCCTTCCCTATTGTGAAATCCCTGCATTCAGTAAACTTCTCTTTTTTCATTTTGCAACGGCTTGTCCCTACTGGAAAACCGCAGACCCTGTTCCTTATATGCTTTCCTAACCTGTGTTCTTCACCATCTCTTCCTACTCTAGTGTCTAAAATCTCTAACATCTCTTTTCACATCTGGCCAAAGAAAAAATCTGCTTTTGAGGGGTTAGAGCGATAGTACAATAGATTGCATGCTGTTGACTGTTGACCCAGGTTTGATCCTCAGCATTCCATATAGTCCCTCAAACATCCACCAGAAGTTATTCCTAAGAGCAGAGTCAAGAGTAACCCTAGGGGCTAGAGAGATAGCATAGTGGCAAGGCATTTGCCTTGCATGCAGAAGGACGGTGGT
This sequence comes from Suncus etruscus, assembly GCF_024139225.1. Lineage (NCBI taxonomy): Eukaryota > Metazoa > Chordata > Mammalia > Eulipotyphla > Soricidae > Suncus > Suncus etruscus. The sequence continues at coordinate 80,954,248 of NC_064858.1, forward strand.
TCGAATCCCAGCATCCCATGTGGTCCCCAGAGCCTACTGGAGGCGATTTCTGAGCGTAGAGCCAGGAGTAACTCCTGAGCGCTGCCGGGTGTGACCCCCCCCCCCAAAAAATATATATACATATATATAATAAACCGAGCGGTCTCCGATGAAAAATCAATAAAGAAAGAAAGAAAAGAAAAAATAAAAGAAAATCTGCTTTTAGAAACTTACTAACATTTTTTGTCCATCCCTGAGTGCAACAGAGCTTGGGTCCCCATTTTGGGGAGTTATTATTGTAGCAATCAATTTCTGGGGGCCTTGATTTAATCTGGTTAACACACTGGCATCTCTTGGTTTTACTTTATGGTTGCGCCGGGTTTCTGTGAGGATGCTGAGTGATTTGAGCAAGAGGGGAGCTAGCAAAAAAATTTGCCAAAGCAAGAGGCTATAAGGGGCAGAATGGGGAGACTCTTGAAATAGTATGAGTGATAATTTCTATTACAGACTTCCGGTTTGTTTAGTTTTTTTTTTTTTTTTTTTTTTTGGTTACACACGGCAATACTCAGGGGTTACTCCTGGCTCTACACTCAGAAATCGCTCCTGGCAGGCGTGGGGGACCATATGGGATGCTGGGACTCGAACCACTGTCCTTCTGCATGCAAGGCAAACGCCCTACCTCTATGCTATCTCTCCGGCCCCTAGAGGCTCCAGTTTTATAGGGTTTAAGGAGACAGCGCCCCCTAAAGGAAGTGCGGATTAAAGTGGCTAAATAACGCATTCAGAATCGCTTCCTCGGTTCCCCTTGGAAACAACCCCGCCCGTACACCACTTCCGCCTCGTTCGCTTATGAGGTTTCGTCATCTTATTGAGTGTTTGAACCGTCAATCAAAGCTTCGAGCTTTCTGATTGGCTGTATTGCGCCCACTGAGCCAGAGACTACACGGATTGGTCGTTAGAGCTCTAGTTGACAGCTGATTATCCAGTAATCTTTTTCCGGGGCGGGGCCTAAGAAGAACATCGGTCCAATCAGAGGTGGCGTCGCTTGTACGTCTCCACGTCGGCACCGGCTGCGGGGCAAGATGGAGGCGCTGATTTTGGTAGGAACTGGAGGGCCAACTGAGATGCTGCAGTGTCCCAAGTGCCGGGGAGTGGGGTGTAGCCTGACTAGGAGGGGAGGAAATTGGGGTATTCTGGGTGAACTTCCGGGACTGAAGGATCTCTGGGTCCCTAAGAGAAAGCGTGGCCTAAGGCAGGAGCTCAAGCCTTGGTTCTGGGTAGGAAGCTCTGCCCAGGAAAAGAAGAGAGTTGGTAAAAAGTTGGAAGCAACACTTTGAGGCTTCAAGACACAGAGGATCAGAAGCGTGTAGGGTTGGGGTACTTGATCTGAAGCCTTGTTAGTGAAGTTCTGATTTGCATTTCTGCAAACCTCCAAACTCCTCAATTTTGGAGGAATTTTGGACAACCCTGATGGTTGTCACAAACCTCAAAACTCCTCAATTTTGGAGGAATTTTGGACAACCCTGATGGTTGTCAAGAGTTTGAGTCATGCTCTTCGTTTCCTGTTATATCTTTTAGATAACTTGTTTTCATTTCATTTTTTAGTTCAGTTTCTATGAAACCTATTATTTAGGGCTGCCATGATCTTTTATAAGTCGGTATTCTTTACGTTCTGGAATATTTAATAGATTTAGCAGGCTTGTGCAGTGTTTTTCCCAGACTCTTTCTTCGGTTTTTCTTGTCCCAGGACACTTTAGGAACTGAATTGCTAGATCGTTAGTTAAGACATTTGGTGGCCAATGTCCCTGTGACTGACTCTTTTTTGCTAGCTCCAAGTATTGTTTTCCTTTTCAAGAAATACAGTATGCTTCTTTTAGGAGTGTGTGATTGACAGAGTGAGAATGTACGTGTCATAGATTTTTGTCTGTGGTACCACAAAACCAGTACCTCACCCATTTGAGACACGCATCATACTGCTGAGCTGTATTCCAGTCTTTTCTTTTAGTGCTGGTACTTTGCACTCTTATCCTCATCAGATAAAAGAATTACGATTCAAAAGGTTCAATTCTGTTTTAAAATGTCAAACAAAGGGGCCGGAGAGATAGCATGGAGGTAAGGTGTTTGCCTTTCATGCAGGAGGTCATCAGTTCGAATCCCGGTGTCCCATATGGTCCCCCGTGCCTGCCAGGAGCAATTTCTGAGCGTGAAGCCAGGAATAACCCCTGAGCACTGTCGGGTGTGACCCAAAAACCACAAAAAAAAAAAAAAATGTCAAACAAAGATAGGAGTCATTATCAGTAAGTAGGTCAGTAAAGTTTAGGTAGAAAACCTAAAATAAGAGTGTTTTCATATTTTCAGTACTAGGCAATCAATAAGATACCCAGAATTGATTCCAGTTCGTCATACAGACAAGGCCAGTGCTCTGCTGCTGTAACATACCCCTTTCCCATGGGGAGCAGAGCCTTTTTAACATGGTTTTGTATGTGTGTTAGTGTTGAGGAAGTTTATGGAAAATATTTTGTAATTACATTTTCTTTACCAGCTACTTCCCCAGTAAAATCTACCTTAATGTGCTTTTTCCTTGTGTCCAGTTTTATTTATTTGAGGAGGTGGGGATGGCTTCACCCAAGTCCTCAGGCCCTTAATCTTGGCTCTGTGCTCAGAGATCACTAATGGTTTGGCTCAGGACCATATGGGTACAGCAGAAAGAACCTGGGTCAGCTACATGCAAGGCAAGTGCCATCCACTGTACTGTCTTTCCAGCTCCTTATGTTCAGGTTTAATCTGTACTAAGATGCTGCATTCAGATACCTATTAACTTGGTTAGATACTCCTGAAAATAATATTATTTTTTGTCCTGAGGAACGTAGGTATTGGGATTAGGGGAGACCAAGGTATAGGGAAAGTGTTTTATTTCCTGCTGAGTATTTATTCAGTTACATCACAAGTCACAATACTCAATGACTTTCTTTTTCTTTTTGGTTTTTGAGCCACACCTGGCAGTACTCAGGGGTTACTCCTGGCTGTCTGCTCAGAAATAGCTCCTGGCAGGCACGGGGGACCATATGGGAGACCGGGATTCGAACCAACCACCTTTGGTCCTGGATCGGCTGCTTGCAAGGCAAACACCGCTGTGCTATTTCTCCGGGCCCACTCAATGACTTTCTATATTTGATCGTGATAAACTATTTTGACTTTAGTTACAGAAGAGTAAATAAAATTCTTAACAGGGAATTAACAAATCTTTCATTTTCTTTTCTTTTTTGGAAAGGGCATTCTTAATGAATCATGTCACAGCCATGATTACATTTGATTCCTCTTGCTTCTAGGCCAAAGTCTCTCTGATTTTACTGTAGGTTTTCTTACTACAGACTTTCCACTTCTTCAGTATGGGTACTTGTACTTTGAGCTCTGACTTCTGAAAAACCTTTATTGGGGACAAAGTACAAACAGATTCAGTTTTTTATTTATTTTGGTTTGGGGGCTCCATCCGGTGGTACTTAGGGGTTACTCTTGACTCTATGCTCAGGAATCACTCTGGGGGGACTATTTGGAATGCTGGGGATCAAATCTAGGTTAGCCTCATGCAAGGCAAACATCCTACTCACTGTACTTTCTCTCTGGCTCCAGGTTTCAATTCTTTTTTTTTTTTTTTTTTTTTTTTGGTTTTTGGGCCACACCCGTTTGAAGCTCAGGGGTTACTCCTGGCTATGCCAGAAATCGCCCCTGGCTTGGGGGACCATATGGGACACCGGGGGATCGAACCGCGGTTCGTCCTACGCTAGCGCTTGCAAGGCAGACACCTTACCTCTAGCGCCACCTTCCCGGCCCTAGGTTTCAATTCTTAGAAGTATCCAGTGTTCTTGATACTAAACCAGTATTTCTTCCTCCGTGTCAGTTCTTTGCAGTGCTCTTTCTGTTCTTTATACTTTCATTATGTTTTGGAATGCCAGTTGAGAATTTATATACCTTTCTTACCATTTCAGTTTTCCTTTGCTGAAGGTTTTTTTTTTTTTTGGTTTTTGGGTCAGACCTGGCAGCACTCAGGGGTTACTCAGAAATCACCTGGCAGGCTCAGGGGACCATATGGGATGCCAGGATTCAAACCACCCTGTCCTCCTGCATGCAAGGCAAATGCTCTACCTCTATGCTATATCTCTCCGGCCCCAGTATTTCCTAATACTTAGGGCATCATTTTCATTATGAAAAGGTGACAATCTTTTGGGTTTTACCTTAGCTTTCTTCTGAACTAAAGTGCCTGTGGTAATTGGATAGTGTTTAATAACCACAGCCATTCATTAGCAAGGGTTTCATTCCACCTTCTGACATCCTTATAGAGCCAGGGAGTTGGTTCAACGAACCAGAACACAGGCTCGACATGTGGATGCTCAGGGTTGCATTCTGCACTACCACTTGGTTCTCATGAGCACCACCAGGTTTGGCCTTCCTTGAAAATTATTTGTTTGTTTTTTGTCCACACAAAGTGATGCTGACTACTTCTAGCTGCATTCAGAAATTAGTCCTGGTACTCGTGGAACCATAGGGATGCTAGGCATTAAACCAGAATCAGCTGTGTGCAAGGCAAATGCACCTTATACTCTTTGTACTTTTGCTCTGGCCCCTGAAAAGTTCTTTTTTTTGGGGGGGCCACACCTGGCGTCGTTGAGGGGTTACTCCTTGCTGTGTACTCAGAAATCGCTCCTAGCAGGCATGTGGGACCATATGGGATGCTGGGATTCGAACCACCATCTGTCCTGGGTCCGCTGCGTGCAAGGCAAATGCCCGATCGCTGTGCTATCTCTCCAGCCCTCTGAAGAGGCTTTTTTTTTTTGGCCACACCTGGTGACACTCAGGGGTTACTCCTGGCTTGGGGGGCTATATGGGACTTGGGGAATCAAACCGAAGTTTGTCCTAGGTTAGCGCAGGCAAGGCAGAAGCCTTACCGCTTGTGCCTCTGCTCCAGCCCAAGTGTTTTGTTTTGTTTTGTTTTTTTGGGTCACATCCGGCAGCGCTCAGGGGTTACTCCTGGCTCTATGCTCAGAAATTGCTTCTGGCAGGCTCAAAGAACCATATGGGATGCCGGGATTTGAACCACCATCTTCTGCATGCAAGGCAAACACCCTACTTCCATGCTATTTTTCTGGCCCCAACAGTTTTTTTTATAATAATGTTTCTTTAGAGTCAGAGAGAGCTTTTTTTTTGGTTTTTGGGTCACACCCGGCAGCGCTCAAGGGTTACTCCCGGCTCTATGCTCAGAAGTCGACCCCGGCAGGCACAGGGGACCATATGGGATGCCAGGATTCTAACCACCGTCCTTCTGCATGAAAGGCAAACGCCTTACCTCTGTGCTATTTTTCCGGCCCCAGCATTTTTTTTTTTTGTTTGTTTTGTTTTTGGTTTTTGGGCCACACCCGTTTGACGCTCAGGGGTTACTCCTGGCTATGTGCTCAGAAATCGCCCCTGGCTTGGGCGGACCATATGGGACGCCGGGGGATCGAACCTCGGTCCTGATCCTTGGCTAGCGTTTGCAAGGCAGACACCTTACTTCCAGCGCCACCTACCCGGCCCCCAGCATTTTTTTTTTTATAATAAAGTTTCTTCATAGCCAGAGAGCTCAAAGGGCTAAGTTCATTCTTGCATGCAGAAGGAATGGTTGGATTCCTAATACTACATGTCACCCAAGCACCACCAGGAATTACCAGGCACCAAGCTAGGTGTGGCACAAAAAACCCAAAACAAACAAAATCCCTTTTTTGGGGGCCTGGGAGGGGTATTTTGGGGCCACATCCTGTAGTGTTCAGAGCTTACTTCTGGCTCTTCACTCAGGAATCACCTCAGGCAAGCTCAGAGGCTATGAGAGTGCCAAGAAGCCACATGCAAGGCAAGTGCCATACCCACTGTACTGTCCCTCCATGTGCTTGCACCCCCCTTTAGACATTTTTGGGGGGTCACACTCGATGGTGCTTGGGTTACTCCTGACTTCGTTAAGAAATTGCTTCTTGGGCCGGAGAGATAGCATGGAGGTAAAGTGATTGCCTTTCATGCAGGAGGTCATCGGTTCGAATCCCGGCGTCCCATGTGGTCCCCCGTGCCTGCCAGGAGCAATTTCTGAGCCTGGAGCCAGGAATAACCCCTGAGCACTGCCGGGTGTGACCCAAAAACCAAAAAAAAAAAAAAAAAAAGAAATTGCTTCTTGGCAGGCTTGGGGGACATATAGGATGCTGGGTTTCGAACGACCATCTGTAATGGGACTGACTACTGCTGTACTATCTATCTGTCCCCCCCACTAGACTTTTTATATTTTTTTTCTTATTTTGTCTGGGTTTTAGGGGAAATCTAATCAAAGCATATTTTATATATATACCTCTAAAAGTTATTTGCCATAGGATATTGAGAAGAAAAGAAGAAACTAGTAGAACCTAAATTGAAATATAGCAATTTTGTTTTTGTTTTTGTTTTTGTTTTTGTTTTTTGTTTTTGTTTTTTGTTTTTTGTTTTTGGGCCACACCCGACGGTGCTCAGGGGTTACTCCTGGCTGTCTGCTCAGAAATAGCTCCTGGCAGGCACGGGGGACCATATGGGACACCGGGATTCGAACCAACCACCTTTGGTCCAGGATTGGCTGTTTGCAAGGCAAACGCCGCTGTGCTATCTCTCCCGGCCCTTGTTTTTGTTTTTTTGGGGCCACACCCGTTTGACGCTCAGGGGTTACTCCTGGCTATGCGCTCAGAAATCACCCCTGGCTTGGGGGGGACCATATGGGACGCCGGGGGCAGTCCATCCTACGCTAGCGCTTGCAAGGCAGACACCTTACCTCTAGCGCCACCTTCCTGACCCCTAAATATGGCAATTTATAAATAAATACTAGTAGGTGCCTTCATTTAGCTGTTTTGTTTGTTTGTTTGTTTGTTTTTGTTTTGGGGCCACACCCGGCAGTGCTCAGGGGTCACTCCTGGTTGTCTGCTCAGAAATAGCTCCTGGCAGGCACGGGGACCATATGGGACACCGGGATTCGAACCAACCACCTTTGGTCCTGGATCGGCTGCTTGCAAGGCAAACGCTGCTGTGCTATCTCTCCAGGCCCCATTTAGCTGCTTTACGGTGGATTGTGTTTTTTTCTTTTTTTTTTTTTTTTTTTTTTTTTTCTGTCAGTGTTGTCTATGAGGTTGTGAGCCCCAAACCCCTATGCTTTTTTTTGTTTCGTTTTGTTTTTTGTTTTTTTGTTTGTTTTGGGTACTCTCGTCTGTGCTCAGGGGTTACTCCTGGCTCTAGGCTCAGAAATTGCTCCTGGCTGGCTCGAGGGACCATATGGGATGCCGGGATTCAAACCACCGTCCTTCTGCATGCAAAGCAAACACACTACCTCCATGCTATCTCTTTGGCCCCTCTATGCTTTTTTTTTTAAAGCACTATTGATTGATTGATTGATTGTTGGGCCACACCCAGTGGTGCTCAGGGGCCACTCCTGGCTCTGCACTCAGAAATCACTCCTGGCAGGCTTGGGGGAGGGGGACCATATGGGATGCCAGGAATCGAACTGGGTCCCTTAGCAGTTAAGCTATTGCTTTAGCCCCATGTCCCTAACTATTTTGACTAGCTGATTTTGGCTGGTTCTCCTTGGCTGTTGACTGGAACAGGGTCTCCGTAGGTGATCTTTTCTATTAGTAATCTGTGGAACCTTAAAAATTATGACTTGGGGTGCCAGAGAGATAGCATGGAGGTAAGGCATTTTTTTTTTTTTTTGGTTTTTGGGCCACACCCGGCAGTGCTCAGGGGTTACTCCTGACTGTCTGCTCAGAAATAGCTCCTGGCAGGCACGGGGGACCATATGGGACACCGGGATTTGAACCAACTACCTTTGGTCCTGGATCAGCTGCTTGCAAGGCAAACTCTGCTGTGCTATCTCTCCGGGCCCGAGGTAAGGCATTTGCCTTTCATGAAGAAGGTCATTGGTTCAAATCCTGGCATCCCATATGGTCCCCGTGCCTGCCAGGAGCGATTTCTGAGCATGGAGCCAGGAGTGACCCCTGAGCACTGCCGTGCTCAGTCACTGTGTGACCTAAAAAAAACAAAAAAACAAAAATTATAACTTGGGGGTCCAGAGTGGTGGTGCAAATGGTAGGACGTTTGTTTTGCTTTAGTCACTGTGTGACCTAAAAAAAACAAAAAAAAAAATTATAACTTGGGGGTCCAGAGTGGTGGTGCAAATGGTAGGACGTTTGTTTTGCATGCACTAACCAAGGACAGACTGTGGTTCAATCCCCCAGCATCCCATATGGTTCCCCAAGCCAGGATTGATTTCTGAGTGCATAACTAGGAGTAACCCTTTAGTGTCACCAGGTGTGGCCCCAAAACAACAACGACAAAAATGACTTGGGACCAAACCTATAGTACAGTAAGTAAAGTGCTTGCCTTACATGCATCTGACCTGGGTTACATCTTGGCTTTCCATATAGTGCCCCCAAACACCAGTGCAGAGCCAGGAATGCAGAACCCCTGAACATCACTGAATGTGGCCTAAAAACAGTAATTAACAAAATAATGACTCTTTCCTCCCTTTCCTTTTTCACCCCCTACCTGAATCCTCAAAACAGAGTTAACTCACTTCAGTCTACAGTACTAAGTCTTTCCTCAGAGTTTTCTTTTTTTGCTGGTTTCTGGGCTGCACCCAGCAGTGTTCACGGGTTACTCCTGGCTCTGCACTTAGGAATTACTTCTGGCAGTGCTGGGGGGACCTTATGGGATCCCAGGGATCGAATTTAGGTCAGCCACATGCAAGGCAAACAGACACCCTACCTGCTGTACTACTGCTCTGGCCCATTGTGTTCATGTTTTTAATCCTCTCTAGATCCATTGTCTCTCTGAGTTCTTCTCCAGTACTTTATAGTTCAGATTTCTTAAATCTGCCTTTCCTGCCCCTCAATTTTTCATCCTAAAACAGTGGCCAAGTCCCAGACCCAAAGCTTCATTCAAAAATCAGGCTATCCTGAGTGCACCACGTTATGTGTGTAAGTGCAGGAGGAAACGATGCAGAATCCGTGCAGAATCCGTCAGTGAGTCTTAAAGGTTGCTGTTGCTCTGTGGCCTTTGCTTCCTGAATCATTTTAATGGGGCTTTTGTTAAATTCTTTTGGCACTAACAGTAGGGGTGCTTGGCCTAAATGCCCCCTCCTCCCCCTGCTCTGGGCAAAGGTATCAATTACATTAAGCCCCCAAAGCACTCCCATCTAGTTCCTGGCAGTCCCCAGTGCCCTGCTCCCAGCTGTGTCCTTGCCTGGGCTTGGCCCCTCCATTTCGTTAGGAGAAGCAATCTCCACTCCTGCACTGTGGAGATATATTTCTCAGCTCGGGTGCAAGCAGTGCCAGCACTGCCCCCAGTGAGGTCCTTGGCAGCCATAAAAATTTTTATTGTGATTATGTTGGTGTCGGGGTGTCCATCTGGGTTATTGCACACCTAGTTTAATTGATTGAAGTTTAATTTATTGACACTTCAAATTAAATGATCAGAATAAACTGTGCTGTTACTCTGGCCGGCTTGTTTTAATGGTTGATTGCTGGAAGCAGACCTTGGCTTGAACTAAAACCCCTGAAGAGCAATTGACGCTGCTTCTAACTCTCCCTGTGTCTTGCCCTCCAAGAAGACCTCGTTATAGATTTCCGACGTATTTATATATATTTTTTCCCTCTCCTTCACAGTGGTGGGAAAGAGTTGGTCCCTGGCAAGGTATAAATTATATCGAAGGTCTGGGGGATCTGTCACACAGTAAGAAGAAAAGGAGGGGCCTGCCTGTGAAGAAAGCCAGGCCCTTGAGAAGCCAGGTCTTCCCTGGGAGGCAGGATGAATGCAATTATCCAGGTATTTGAGGGAGCCCAGTGGCAGATTTAGGGTCTTTTTTCATCTGGACTGTTGCTACTGTTTTTCACTTTATCAACATGACTTGGTTAGATATTGACAGGAAAGCTAGTTAGGGCAAAGGAACTTGAGAAGTGTAGGAGAGAGGATAGAAGAGGAGCATTGAAGGCCAGAGTGCTAGCACAGCATATTTGCCTTGTACACTCGGACCCAGGTTCAATCCCAGCATCCCATATGGTCCCCTGAGCATCTCTAAGAGTAATTCCTGAGCACAGAGCCAGAATTAACCCAGCATTGCTCAATGTGGCTCAAAAACCAGGAAAACAAACAAAAAAGAGTAAGAGAAGCACAAAGTCTGCTTAAATTTGAGTAATTTGGAAGACAGAAGGCAGATTGTTAGCGAGCAGCTGGACAAGATGGACATGGGATAAGATGCTGGTGCAGGCAAAGGCCTTTTTCATTCCACTGCCCTTGCATAGATTAGCTTCCTCTCAGATTGTTGGCTCTGTCTGCTAGCCCCCAACCTGTGCCACCCCTTCTTGATCTGTGTAGAATTCTTCATATCTCCTGTCACTTATACAGGCTGCACGTGTCTCCTTATTTAACTTAAAACATTTTTTTCTGTTTCTAAAAATTTGCTCAATAGGCTGAATGCATACTTTGAGTGCAGGAGGCCTGGTTTGTTTGGTTTTCTTTTTTTTTTTTTTTTTTTTTTTTGGTTTCTTTGGTTTTGGACCACACCTGGCTTACTTCAGGCTGTTTAGAGATCACTTCTAGTGGGCTTAGGAGACTATCTGGGGGTGCCAGGGATCAAAACCATGTTGACCACATAAAAAAGCAAGGATTCTATATGCTGTACTATCACTTCAGCCTTAGGAGGAGGCCTGCTTTTGATCCCTGATACCACAGAGTCCTTTGAGACCAGGTACAAGCAGCCCAGTCCCCAGTCTCCACCATCACCAGGTATGGTCCCAAAATAAGGAAATTAATTTTTTTCTTGCTATTAGGGACCTGTATGCACAGACAATTGGTTCAGGTAGTTCTATTTTCCAGTTTTCTCCACTGCCTTTTCTATTATTTGTGTAGTTTTTAGTGGGAGATTGAGATTAAGGACGAGGAACAGTAGTTCTGCAAATGGTTGATTTGGAGGAGCAAAATCAACAGAGAGATAACATAGTCTGTTGGTTCAGGAGTCCTGTGTCCAGGAGTGGATGGGGAGAGCATAGGGGAATGATACAAATGATACAAGGTTTTGTATACCCCATTTGTTTTTCCTTTTGCTTAGTGATATTTATTTATTTATTTATTTATTGGTTTTTGGGCCACACCCGGTGACGCTCAGGGGTTACTCCTGGCTATGTGCTCAGAAATCGCTCCTGGCTTGGGGGACCATATGGGACGCCAGGGATTTGTCCTAGGCTAGCACAGGCAAGGCAGGCGCCTTACTGCTTAGTGATATTTAAATGAAGGCTGTTGAATTACCAAATTGTGAAGACTATCAGGAATTTCTTTTTTTTTTTTTTTTTTTTTTTTTTTTTTGGTTTTTTTGGGTCACACCTGGCAGTGCTCAGGGGTTATTCCTGACTCCAGGCTCAGAAATTGCTCCTGGCAGGCACAGGGGACCATATGGGACGCTGGGATTCGAACCGATGACCTCCTGCATGAAAGGCAAATGCCTTACCTCCATGCTATCTTTCCGGCCCCTTGTTTTGTTTTTGGGTCACATCCCGAAGTGCTCAGGGGTTACTCCTGGCTCTGTGCTCAGAAATCGCTCTTGGCAGGCTCAGGGAACCAGATAGGATGCCGGGGAATCTAACCGGGGTTTTCCATTTTCCAGTGTTAACCACGTGCAAGGCAAATGTCCTACTGCTATGTTATTGCTCTGCCCCCTATCAGGAATTTATTTTTTGTTTTTGTTTTTGGGTAACACCCAGTGAAGCTCAGGGGTTACTCCTAGCTGTTCGCTCAGAAATTGCTCCCTTGGGCCAGAGAGATAGCATAGCGGTTGGGCGTTTGCCTTGCACACAGCCGATCCAGGACGAATGGTGATTCAAATCTTGGCCTCTCATATGGTCCCCGTGCCTGCCAGGAGTGATTTCTGAGCACAGATCCAGGAGGAATCCTGAGCGACACTGGGTGTGACCCAAAAACCAAAAACCAAAAAAAGAAAAAAATCGCTCCCTTCGGGGTCCATATGGGATGCCGGGGGATCGAACCGAGGTCCATCCTAGATCTGCTTGTGCAAGGCCTATGCCCTACTGCTTGCACCACTGCTCCATCCCCCCTATCAAGAATTTCTAATGTTGTGTTTAGGCCTGAAGGATGGAGCTCTCTACTTTGTTCACCTGTCTTCTCATTTCTATACTTCTTTCACTTCTATTATAGTTGAAGAACCAGGGACTTTGTGATCTCTGGGCAGACTCTAGTTGACTGGCTTTCTGAATTTTCAGAAAGGTCCTGAGACTGCATTCCTGGAAAGCTTGGGACTCTTGTACTGTTGCTGTCACCAAATTTAGTCTCTGGAAGCTGGAGAAGTGTAGTATGACCTTTGCTCCCCCTGCTGGCTGTGTTAGTTTTCTCAGTCATATTTACTAGTTTTAAAGGCCACACACATTTATTGAAGTCATTACTTGGGTATTAGAGGAAACAGTGGTATTACAGAACTATCACTCGTTTTTCTCCAACTGCAGTCTTACTGTCTTCCTAGGGAATCTCAATAAGTTACAAACTTACTTGTTTGAATTCCTTAAGTCATAAAATTTGTGTAGGTGTATTTTTCTGGTAACAAAGTCCTTAGATTTCATCCTATTTAGGGGGCCTGTTGTATCTCAAAAATCATAATAACTTTATAGGGCCGGAGCGATAGCACAGCAGTAGGGTGTTTCTGCCCAGAATGGACCTGGATTTGATCCCAGGCGTCCGAGCATGTAGCCAGGAGTAACCCCTGAGGGTCACTGGGTGTGGCCCAAAAGCCAGGAAAAAAAAAAAGAAATTGATCTGGGGGTGGGGAAGAGTGATAGCACAGTGAGTAGGCAGTGAGTAGGGCATTTGCTTTGCACACAGCCAAACCAGGTTCTGTCTCCAGCATCCCATACGGGTCCCCCAAACCTATCAGGAGTGATTCCTGAGCTCAGAATCAGGAGTAACCCCTAAGTGATACTGGGTGTGGCCACCCCCTAAAAAAAAAGAAAGAAAGGAAAAAAGAAATTGGTACCTGGGTCCAGAGAGATAGCATGGAGGTCGGATGTTTGCCTTGCATGCAGAAGGACGGTAGTTTGAATTTGGCATCCCATATGATCCCCTGAGCTTGCTGGGAGTGACTCCTGAGCATAGAGCCAGGAGTAACCCTGCCGAAGGAAGGAAGGAAGGAAGGAAGGAAGGAAGGAAGGAAGGAAGGAAGGAAGGAAGGAAGGAAGGAGAGAAAGAAGAAAGAAAAAGAAAGAAAGAGAAAGAGAGAGAGAAAGAAAGGAGAGGAGAGAAAGAGAAAGAAAGAAAGAAAGAAAGAAAGAAAGAAAGAAAGAAAGAAAGAAAGAGAGAGAGAGAGAGAGAGAGAGAGAAAGAAAGAAAGAAAGAAAGAAAGAAAGAAAGAAAGAAAGAAAGAAAGAAAGAAAGAAAGAAAGAAAGAAAGAAAGAAAGAAAAAGAAAGAAATTGGTACAAGGTTGAAGAGATTAGATGGTACAGCAGGTTAGATGCTTGCCTTATACATAGCTGACCAAGTGTAACCCGTGGTAACATTTACAGTTTCTGAACCTTGCCAGGAATAAATTCTGACTGTCGTGCCAGGAGTAAGAGCTGAACACAGCTGGATGTGAAAGAGAAGAAGAGTCAGGAAGGCAGGAGGGAGAAAAGAGAAAGGGAGAGGGAAAGAAAGAAATTGGTAAAGGGACTTTACAGAAAGCTCAAAGGACTAAAGCACATGCTTGGCATATGGAAACTCCAGGCTTTTCAGTCCTCCAGCACTGCTAACAATGATCCCTGAACATTTGCCAGTAGTCCCTGAGCACTTTTGGGTATAGCCCAAAAAACAAACAACAATAAAAGAAGTTTGTGGAGCCAGGCATGTATCTACCATGATTCAGTCCTTGGCAACCACATATGGTCCCTAAAACCCATCAGGAGTCATCCCAGAGCATAGAGCCAGCAGTGAGCCCTGAGCACTTCCGATATGGCCTAAAAGTACCTGTTTGGTCACATGAAGCTGAGAATGGTGTCTAGGAATTTCCCTTTGTTTTAACTGTCTTTTTTTTGGGGGGTGGGGGAGGTCACACCTGGTCTTACTCCTGGTAGGTTCAGGGGACCTTATGGGATGCCGGGATTTGAACCGGGTCCTTCCTGTGTTGGCCGTGTGCAAAGCAAATGCCTCACCGCCGTGCTATTGCTCCGGCCTCTTGTTTTCACTGTCTTAGTTTAACTTTATAAATAGATTTGAAGGAAGAGGTATTTTTGTAGTTTATCAAAGCATATCACCAAGCCTCAGGGATGACTATAAAGATTGTAAGTGGGGAATGAAGAACTTTTCTAGAGGGAAAGAATAATTCACTGGGTTATTACTTGTGCCCTTTCAGCTCCCTGGAGAGCATCCTCTAACTCCATAGAGGCTTTTGGAGATTTTACCAGAATGAGTTTTAGTTGTAGTTCCCATGTAGCCTGTTCCCCCTCCAGATTGTCCCCAGTCCTGTTTCTGGTGGCACATCATGATCTTACAAGAGTGTTCTTTTACTGAATACATTCCAAACAGTCTTGATTTGTTTTGTTTGTTTAAGACTACATCTCTACCACTTTGATTTTAGAACACCTGAATAAGATTTTTGATCGATGATGGGGACAGAGCGATAGTACAGTGTTTGCCTTGCACGCGGCCAGCCTGGTTTGGATCTCCAGCATCCCACATGGTACCCTGAGGCCTGCCAGGAGTAATTTCTGAGTGCACAGCCAAGAGGAACCCTTGAATGCTGCTGGGCATGACCCAAAAAGAGAGAGGGGAGGGCATGAACCAAAAAAAATGAGAGAGAGAGGGAGAAAGAAAAAGAGAGAGAGAGGAAGAAAGGAGAGAGGAGAGGAGAAAGAAAGAGCGCTTTGATCGAGACTTGCTTTTTGATATTTTTGCTGACTGAGGCAGCTGCATGTTTTTTGAAGGCCAACAGGGGGCAGCACTAGGAACGATGCTCCTTCACTAGGCCTTTATGTGCTGGGGGAAGGGATACTAGATGTTAATCTTCTTCTGCAGGCTTCTGAAGCCCCTGGTTGAGATCAAAGAGTAGTTTGCAGCACGCTAGTTGCTTGTTCTGTGTTTCTGCTGTCTGAAAGTCTGATCTAGTATTCTTGATACAAAAGCATCCATGAGGCCGGAGCGATAGCACAGCGAGCGAGTGGTAGGGCGTTTGTCTTGCACGCGGCTGACCCAGGACCGACTTGGGTTCGATCTCCGGCGTTCCATATGGTCCCCTGAGCCAGCAGTAACCCCTGAGTGTCACTGAGTGTGGCCCAAAACCAAATCAAAACAAAACAAAAAAATATTTTGGGGCCAAAGTGATAGCACTTCAGTAGGGCTTTTGCCTTGCACATGGCTGTCTAGGACAAACCTGGGTTCAATCCCTGGCATCCTATATGGTTGTTCCCCCCCCCCCAAGCCAGGAGCAATTTCTGAGAGCATAGCCAGGAGTAATCCCCGAGTGTCACCAGATGTGCCCCCCTCCCAAAAAAAAACTATTCATGAGCCTCTGAGCCCCCAGCCTCCCACACAACAGTTTGCCCACATAGCATTTCCAGGCACCCTTAGCATTTGAGGTGAAGTTCTGTTATACACTCAGGCTGTGGCTCTCTGAAAGTCAGTGCATCACAGAACTTTGTCTCGAAAGCTTTCCAGCAGCCACTCATTCGGGAGTGGGAGGAAAGAATAGGCTCTTTAAAATTTTTCCAAACTGGATTTTTAAACCTAACCTTGTAGGGTCTTTCTCAGTAATCAGAATTTAATGTATTACAAGGTCAAGCCTAGTCCATTGTCCAGGAAGCCCATTTCTCAATGGCAGGGAGTTATTTATAAACTTGCCCTTTGCAAAAACTCAGAAATGAAATTACATTATCAGTAATGGCTTCTGGGGCCTTTAAACTGGCTGATTTTATGGTATGAGGCAACTCCTGGCATTCCCATTCCTGAAAGGTAAAGGCCCCCAACTGCAGTGGTCACAGCTCCAGTCAGGAGGTGGCAGGAGAAGTAAAGGAGAAGGTGCTGGCTCTTGCTGGAACTGGTGGAAAGCAGTTGCATGCTCTTGCCCCAATCCTCAGCCTTTGTGAGTGTGGTAGTAATTCCTTTGGAATTACTGGAGTAATCAACCTGTTCTCTACAACCTTTTTTTTTTTTTTTTTTTTTTTGGTTTTTGGGTCACACCTGGCAGTGCTCAGGGGTTATTCCTGGCTCCAGGCTCAGAAATTGCTCCTGGCAGGCACAGGGGACCATATGGGGCGCCGGGATTCGAACCGATGACCTCCTGCATGAAAGGCAAACGCCTTACCTCCATGCTATCTCTCCGGCCCTCTCTACAACCTTTTTACCCCTTAGAGAGCTGTAGTAGTTAGATCTGGTCCTCTCCTTACTTTTTTTTTTTTTTTTTTTTTTGGCCACATGTGGTAATGCTTAGGATTGATCCTGGCTCAGAGATTACTCCTGATGGTGCTCAGAGTACCACGGGGTGTTGGAGATTAAACTTTAGACAGACCGAATGCAAGGCAAGCACCCTATCTACAAGCACTACTATCTCCCCAAACCCTCTCCTTGTCTCCTGTTATTTTTGTTTGGGTGTGTTTTTTTTTGGACGGGGGGCACACTCAGAGGTGTTCATCGTTACTCCTGGCTTTTGCGTTCAGAAATCACTCCTGGCAGTCTCGGGGGACCATATGGGGTACAGGGGATTTAACCTGGATTGGCTGTATGCAAAGCAAACTCCCTACCTGTACCTGCTGTGCTATTACTCTGGCCTTCTTTTATGTTGTGAATTTTTTTTTTTTTTTCTTTTCTAGGAAGAGTCAGCATGTCTGGGTTTCCTTTATAATAGCCTCCAGGAAGCGAGTGAAAAAGATTCAGGATAGAACCCAAGATCTCTTTTCTTCTGTTGTTTTTAAGTTCTCACAATCATTCTCTTTGCCACAAAAGACATTATCTGTTCTCCTACTTCAGTAATCTCCAACAACGACTTGTCCACGTGTGTCGCACCCGTCTCATGCTTTGATTATAACTACAGATCTGTAGACTGGTTTGCAGGATGGGGGACCGTTCTGTAGGTATAAAAGCTTGACAATTATTGTACAGCATTGCTGGTGGCCGTACAGATTTCTTTTCCTTGGGGATTTCATTCTTCCTAGGGATGCCATACTCACTCTGTGTTACACATGGCACCATTACAGTTTTAGTTCAAGCCACTAAGAAGCTTGCTGAGGTTGCTTTGATTATGGATAGTACAGAGCCAAAGATCTCTAGGGCCAAGTTGTGAAAAAATTCATTTTTCTTTGAAAATTGGAGAGCTATTCAGGCTTAAGGAGCTTGCCTTGCATATGATTGTCCTTGGTTTAATGTTCAGTATAACATGTGTTCCTTTGAACACATGTTGCCTTGGTTACTTCTGAGCACAGAGCCAGGAATAGTCCTTTAGTACCACCAGTTGTGACATACAACCCCCTCCTTTTTTTTTTTTTTGAAGTAAGGAGAGCTGGTGTTCTTCATCTCCTTTTTTTTTTTAAAAAAAAGAACGGACTTTTTTTTGTGTGTGTTTTGGGGCCACATCGGTGGTGCTCAGGAGTTACTCCTGGTTCAGAAATCACTCCTGGCAGGGTCGGGGGACCGTATGGGATGCCAGGGATCAAGCCAGGGTCAGCCCTGGGTCAGCTGCGTGCAAGGCAAATACTCTACTACTGAGCTATTGTTCCAACCCTAAAAAGCTGACTTTCTGGGACCAGAGCAATAGTACAGTAAGCATGGCACTTGCCTTACATGCGACTGATCCAGGTTTCAATCCTGAGTACTCCATACCGTCCTCCGAGCTAGCCATTAGTGACCCCTGAGCACAGAACCAGGAGTAAGCCTTGATGTGGCCCCTAAAAAGAAAAAATATTTACCCATTCCCTTGTACTGTTTTTAAATCCCTGAGTTCCAGTAGGTTCTTTATGTAGAACAGAAATCTCTGGCGCCTCCTGGAACAGCTGACCCTGTGGAGGTTGCAGTTCTTTTATGTTTAGCTATGATTCTTTTCTCTCCCTCTTGGATCTTGGATAAACACATGCTTGGAGAATGTGGTTGACCCCTGTGAGGTCTGTGGGTTTCCTATGGACGGCCAGGAAAGGGAGTGTAGCAAAGCAACAGTCCTGGCTCCTTCCTAGCATGGAAGGGATGGTGGTGGTAGTGAAAGTTACTTAGGAAGTCAATAAGGTGATCTTGCAGTACACTCAGGCCTGTGCCTCTTCCTTCCTCTTCTCCTGCTCCCAGCTAACTGCTTCCCTAGAAACTGCAAGAGTAGAGCTTTTGCAGAGCCATACACTTTGCAGTTTGAGTTTAACTGCTAAACTGAGACTGTGGTTTGTCCAAGCACACTTTTTTTTAATTAATTAATTAATTTTTGTTTTTGGGCCACACCTGTTGACTCTCAGGGGTTACTCTTGGCTGGGGGGGACCATATGGGACGCTGGGGGATTGAACCGCGGTCTATCCTGGGTTAGCACTTGCAGGGCAGATGCCTTACCTCTAATGCCACCACTCTGGCCCCACTTTTTTTTTTTTATTTTATCATTAATTTTCTGTGGTGTTGGGAATTGAGCCCACTGACTCATACATTTGACCATTGCTCTCCATTGAACCATATCTCTTGCCTCCGAGTTCAGTTCTAACAGTAAAAGAAAACTGCCCTCATCTTCAGGCCCCAGTGTCTTTCAGTAGGATCCTCTTCTCACTGCTTTTTAACTTTCCTTAAAATAGAGAAAGGTTTTATCTTCTCATCTTGACAATGGTGGTCATCAGGAGATAGTAGAATTAAGGAATTAGGATCAGCTTTGGCATTGGGTTGATGAGGTGCTGGAAGTGATGGTGGTAGTGGTGGTGTGTGTGTGTGTGTGTGTGTGTGTGTGTGTGTGTGTGTGTGTGTGTGTGTGTGTGTGTGTGTGTGTGTGTGCATGCTTCATTGTTAGGGCATTCAGTTTTATTTTAAATGGCTTCATGCAGTGTCTATCAATTAACCTGATCACATTCTGTGTCCACCTGTTCATGGGATACCAAGGAAGCCAGATAACTTGGAAAATAACTGTAGCATAATATTTGGAAATACATGCATGAACTACCTCAGTTAAATCTTCTGCTCACGGGGCCGGAGAGATAGCATGGAGGTAAAGCGTTTGCCTTTCATGCAGGAGGTCATCGGTTCGAATCCCGGCGTCCCATATGGTCCCCCGTGCCTGCCAGGAGCAATTTCTGAGCCTGGAGCCAGGAATAACCCCTGAGCACTGCCGGGTGTGACCCAAAAACCACAAAAAAAAAAAAAAAAAAAAAAAAAAATCTTCTGCTCACATAGCTCAGAGACTCAGTTTCTTTGGTGCTTCCCTTTGTTGAAATGCCTCCACCTTCAATTCAGTTCCTGTCCTGCTGGTTATCCTCAGTAGAAAATATCATAGCTTCGCTAGTTTGGGATTGGGAATATAGATGTGGAGTCACTTCTTTGCCCCCTAATAGCCGCAGTAGGACTTGAAGAAGGTTGAAAGTTTGCCAGTCATGACAGGAGCCTTCCAGACTGAATGTCTATTCCTCTCTCCTCAGGAACCCTCCTTGTATACTGTCAAAGCCATTCTTATTCTAGACAATGATGGAGATCGACTCTTTGCCAAGGTGAGATTTTCTTTCAGATTTGATTTCCCATAAGACGAAGACTTGCTCTGAGCTTTGAATTGCGGGACTTGGCCCTCTTACCTCATATTTCTCTCCTATTAACATTTAATTTAATTTAATTAAAAAAAAAATTTTTTTTTGGTTTTTGGGCCACACCCGGTAACGCTCAGGGGTTACTCCTGGCTATGTGCTCAGAAGTTGCTCCTGGCTTGGGGGACCATATGGGACACTGGGGGATCGAACCACGGTCCGTCCAAGGCTAGCGCAGGCAAGGCAGGCGCCACCACCCGGCCCCTAATTAAAAAATTTTTATTTAAAAAAATTTTTTTTATTTTTGCTCTTCGGGCCACACCTAGTGACGCTCAGGGGTGACTCCTTTCTTTTTTTTTTTTTTTTTTTGGGGGGGGTGACTCCTTTCTATGTGCTCAGAAATCGCACCTGATTTGGGGGATCATATGGAATGTCTGTCCTAGGTTAGCATGTGCAAGGCAAATGGCCTACCGCTTGTGCCACTCCTCCAGCCCCTTAGTTTTTGTTTTCGTTTTGTTTTGTTTTTTTTTTTGGTTTCTGGGTCACACCCGGCATCGCTCAGGGGTTACTCCTGGCTCTATGCTCAGAAATCGCCCCTGGCAGCACGGGGGACCATATGGGATGCCGGGATTTGAACCACCGTCCTTCTGCATGAAAGGCAAATGCCTTACCTCCATGTTATCTCTCTGGCCCCTAGTTGTTTTTTTTTTTATTTAATCATTGTGTTTACAAAAATTTCATACTGGGGTTTCAGTCATAGAATGTAACCACCCTTTACCAGTGTAATCTTTCCATCTCCAATGTCTCCCCATTTCTTTCTTCACCTCATATTTCTCAATACTGTAGTTCTGAGAATTTCTCTACCTTCCTGTGACTATCCTCAGGGGAAAAAACATGAACTACTTCAGTGTCGGGACCCTGCTCCTCTTCTTGCTATGCTCAGATTTTGTTCCGTCTTGTTATCAGTATCAAAGCAGGAAAGGGCTTAGAAAATTTGGTTACTGAGCAGAGCAACAGCTCAATATGGCCAACACCGGCCCGTGTCCATCATCCTGGCTTGTGTTCATCACTTCTTTCCCTGTCATTTCCATCATGTCACCCTGACTGGGGTTTTCTAGGGAATTTGCTGGCAGGGTCAGACTTCCAGCACTTAGTCTGCAGTTATTACCAAACTTCACTCCTGACTCCCCTCCCCAGGATCTCTTGACTGTGGAGCTCTGAAAGAGAGGAGAAAGGACACTCCTCTCTTCTCCCTCCCTGGATCCCCCCATTCCGTAGAAATTTTTTCAGTCCCTAGTGTATTTGTTCCGGGTGAGCCTGGCATAAATCAATCAGCAGGTAGAGATTAGTTTAGAATTCACCAGCTGTTCCTCCCTGTAATTGGATGTAACTATGCAGGACACCTTTTGAAACAGTTATCCAGTTACTAAATGCCAGACCTGTCATAGGTCTTCAGCTGACTGCGACGGATTATCCCCTAAAGAGCAGAACGATTTAGCAGCCTGCATCTACCCCCTTGCCAGGAAGATCGTGGGAGTGGGCTCAGCGTGCAACATTGCCTCTCACTTCTTTCAGTTTGCAGCAAAAAAAGCTGCAATAGAGTGTGAGGTTGGGTTTGCCCTTCTTTATGGAGGGATTCATTTGAACCCAGGACCTGTGAATGAGGAGCATGTGCTCTGCCACTGAGCTGCATTCATAGCCCCTAACTTCCCCTTTTTCAGATGAAGATTTACAGCCTTTCCCTGTTTCTTGGCTGTCCAGAGGGAGAGTATCAAGAAGTGTCCTTTCGTCTTCTCTAACTGCTGAAAATGGAAACCAAGCTAGCTCCTGGGCATCTGTGCCACATGATCCATAGCACCTCTGAGAACTGATTCAGTTGTGGCCCTAACACAACAACAATAATTACATAATGATAACTATTAACAAATGGGCCAGAGTGATAGCACAGTGGGTATGGCATTTGCCTTGCATGCAGCCCACCCAAGTTCAATCCCCAGCATCCCATATGAGCCCCTGAGCCTGTCATGACTGCTTCCTGAACACAGAGCCAGAAATGATCCCTGAGCACCACTGAGTGTGACCCCAAAAGAAAAAAGAAATATGAAATGGAGGGATTTGAGTGATAGAAGAGCGAGTAAGGAGCTTGCCTTGTGTGTGCCCAACCTGGATTTGATCCCTGGCACCCCATATGATCTGAGCACTGCCAAGAGAAAACCTCAGCATAGCCAGGTGTGACCCAAACACTACTCCCCCCAAAAAAAAAGTAAGAAGAAGGAAAAAGAAATATGAGGTGTAGTTGTTGAGAATAGAAAACTTGAAACATTTTGCTTTGGGGCCAAGAGATGGGACAAGGATTAAAGCACTTGCATTGCACATAGCTGTCCCTAGTTTGATCCCCTGGTACCACATAAGATTGCCAGCACAGCCAGGGATAAGCCCTAATTATAGCTAGGCGAGACCCAAATTCCCTTTCCCCCAAACAAACAACAGTTCTTGTGGCATATTTACTCATGGTTCTGTCCCTGCCTCTGTATTTTTCCCATTTCCTGTCAGTATGTCTCTCTGCCTGTGCTTTGAAGGAGATTCAAAAGCCTTGGCAAAGTCACTAATCATCCCAGGCTCCCAGCCCTAATGCCCAGTCCCTCTCCTTTTCCTCCCATCAGTACTATGATGACACCTACCCTAGTGTCAAGGAGCAAAAGGCCTTCGAGAAGAATATTTTCAACAAGACCCATCGGACTGACAGTAGGTTGTTTTCCTTTCACTGTTGCTCATGTTGGGAGCACTGTGGTGGTGAGGGTGGTGGCCACATTGTGGAGTGAGGATAAAATGACTGCTTCCTTTTCCCCCTTCCTCCCCCCTCATATAATAAACTCTTCAGAAATGTAATGGGGAGGTGAGTGTACCTCACGCGGGAATACCGTGCTGGAAGGTTGGCTGTTAGCTGCCTGTCTCGTCCCTGGATTTATGAGCCTCACTTGACAAATTTAACTGCAGCTCTGCTTATTGTACCGCATCCATTAGGGCAGGTAAATGGAAGTCTGTAAAGGTGACCGCTCTGTGTTTTCACCTCCGAAGGATCGACTGGTATCCTGTCTTAGACAAGGAGGGAAAGATGGGTTGTGGGGGGAGGATAGTGAGGAAGAAATGTGGATGCCCCCCCCACACACACACCAAGTTTTTATTTTCCTCTGCTTACCACCAAAATGAAAATGCATGCCTGTTTTAGTCTTTGGGGTATGTTACCACTTGCCTCTCTCAACCCTACAGCTGCATTCAGGAGTTCTTTGGAAACTACTTCTGCCCCATTTCCTTGGCTCAGGCTACTCACTATTTCTAATTTGCTCCCTCCTAGGTGAAATTGCCCTCCTGGAAGGTCTGACAGTGGTCTACAAAAGCAGCATTGATCTCTATTTTTATGTGATTGGCAGCTCCTATGAAAATGAGGTGAGTCCTCATCTCTTTCTGCTATCTCTAAACCAGCTCCTTCAGTGGACAGTTACTCATTCTGGGCCTTGCACTTCTGACTGTTTTTGTGACACTGACAGAACCCCCTGTGGGCCTCACAGCCTGACATGGCAGATGAACCAGTCAACAGTAGGAGTTGCCCTGGTCTGTCTTTTCTTTTATCTCTGTGTAGGAAACACATGTTATAACTTATCACTTACTTGGACATAGGATATCAGTGGATATGCGAGTGGATTTGATGTTGGGTTTTTTTGGTTTGTGTTTGTGTTTTTGATTTTTGGCTAACCTAATGGTACTCGAGTTTTTTTTTGACTCTGCGCTCAGAAATTATTCCTGGCAGACTTGGGAGACCATATAGGATGCTAGGGATTGAACCCAGGATGGCCACGTGCAAGGCAAATACCCTCCCTGCTCTGCTATTGCTCTAGCACCATGTTACTTAAAACATTTTTTTTTTTTCTGTTTTTGGGCCATACCCGTTTGACGCTCAGGGGTTACTCCTGGCTATGTGCTCAGAAATCGCCCCTGGTTTGGGGGGACTATATGGGACGCTGGGGGATCGAACCGCTGTCCGTCCTACGCTAGTGCTTGCAAGGCAGACACCTTACCTCTAGTGCCACCTCTCCGGCCCCAACATTTTTTATTTTAGTTCTTTTTTTTTTTTTTTTTTTTTGCTTTTTGGGCCACACCCGGTGTTGCTCAGGGGTTACTCCTGGCTGTCTGCTCAGAAATAGCTCCTGGCAGGCACGGGGGACCATATGGGACACCGGGATTCGAACCAACCACCTTTGGTCCTGGATTGGCTGCTTGCAAGGCAAACACCGCTGTGCTATCTCTCCGGGCCCTTTAGTTCATTTTTTAACTATTGGTGTTGGGATTCAAATCCAGAACCTCAGGTGTGCAAAGCCTGTGCTTTTGCCAAAGAACTGCATTCCTGGTTCTTGGATGTTGCTTTTTTCCTTTTTTCTTTTTGGGCCAACTTGGCAGTGCACTGGGGTTACTCCTGGCTCTGATGAGGGGACCATATGGGATGCTAGGGATCGAACCCAGATTGGCCACGTACAAGGCAAATACCTTACCCATGATACTATCACTTTGGTCCCAGTAGTGCTTTTTAAGGTGGATTTCTTCTTTTTTTTCCTTTCTTTTTGTTTTTGGGTCATGGCCAGCTGTAGTCAGGGCTTACTCTGTGCTCAGGGATCACTCGTGACACTGCTCAGGGGCATATATACTACTGGGGGATCCAACACAGGTTGGCTAGGGCCTCAGCCTCTGTACTGTCTGTCTAGCTTTTAGATGGATTTCTTTTTGTGTGTGTGTGTGGGGGGGGGGGGTGTTTGGGCCACACCCAGTTGCACTCAGGGGTTACTCCTGGCTCTGTGCTCAGAAATTGCTCCTGGCTTGGAGGACCATATGGGATGCGGTAGATTGAATCCATGTCTGTCCTGGGTCAGCCGTGTGCAAGGCAAATGCACTACCAATGTGCTACCACTCTGGCCTTCTTAGATGGATTTATAAGGTGTGGTCAGGGCTGAAGAATTATTTTCCTGCTAGGAAAGTCCACACCTGACTGGAAAAATTAGCCAATATTCTGGGTGAGGCTGAACTCACACATTTTAAATGGTTCATTTGAGAAAACTAGGGTTAATCTTAATCTACTTCCTATTTACACAAGAAATAACTTGAGGTAGCAACTTTTTTTTTTGTTTGTTTGTTTTTGTTTTTGTTTTGGGACACACCCAGTAGCATTCAGGGGTCACTTACTCCTGGCTCTGCACTCAGAAATCACTCTGGGCAGGCTGTGGGGAAACCATATGATAGCCAGGGATAGAACCTGGGTCTGTCCTAGGTTGGCCACGTGCAAGGCAAATGCCCTACCGCTGTGCTATCACTACGGCCCCCAGGTAGCAACTTCTAAAGAGAGTAGTTAAGTAAAAAGAAGCCCCCTCATAATTTGAGGTAGAACTCTTACTGAGTTTTTTTTTTTTTTTTTTTTTTTTTTTTTGGTTTTTGGGCCACACCCGTTTGACGCTCAGGGATTACTCCTGGCTATGAGCTCAGAAATCGCCCCTGGCTTGGGGAGACCATATGGGATGCCGGGGGATCGAACCTCGGTCCGTCCTATGCTAGCGCTTGTAAGGCAGACACCTTACCTCTAGCGCCACCTTCCCGGCCCCTGAGCTTTTATTACTATAAGGAATTTGTAAAATACTTGCTTTTTAAATCTTACAGTACACATATGAACTGTAGATAAATGACCTTACCTTACAGAGAGGGAAACTGAACCATGAGCAGCCATGTAAACTTACTCTGACCACTATTGAACTATGAAAGGGAGATTTTTTTATAATTTGACCCAGTAATTTTTCCAGAATAACACATTTAAGAATGGCTCACCTGGGCTGGGGCAATAGTACAGTGGGTAAGACACTTGCCTTGTATGCAGCCTACCTAGGTTCAATCCCTAGCACCCATATGGTCCCCCAAACCACCAGGAGTGATTCCTTACTGCACAGTCAGGAGTAACCCATGAGCACTGCCTGGTGTGTCATGTGTGTCCGTCCCCTGTTTTCCCCCCCACCCCCCACCAAGAAAAAGGCTCAGGTGTGGTTTCATTCTAGATCTGTCCAATCCAAAGTCTGTCCTCTTTCCATTAACTCCTTCACTCAGCGCCTAGTTAATAACTTTTCTGCCAAGGACTTCGGCTAACACTCAAATAGTTGGAGAGTTAGCATGGAGGTAAGGCGTTTGTTTGCCTTGCATGCAGAAGGTCGGTGGTTCGAATCCCGGCATCCCATATGGTCCCCTGAGCCTGCCAGGAGCAATTTCTGAGTGTAGAGCCAGGAGTAACCCCTGACTGCTACCGGGTGTGACCCCCCCCCCCCAAAAAAAAAAAAAGAAACAGTTGGTCAAGACATGGTGGACCAGAATAGAAAACGCCTGCTTGAACAGTCCAGCAAGGAAAGCCCTCAGGTTGTGGATTGTGATGCAGGATTTAAGCCATGGGTCCTCTTCTTGCTTGTGCTCACTTTGACCTTAAGGGTTTGGTTCTTTGTGACAGTCCCTATCTTTGGGTTCAGTCTTTTGTCTTTTTTATTTTTTGCCACACTCAGTGGTGTTCAGGGATTACTCTCAACTGCACTCAGGAATCCTGGTGGGGCTCAGGGGATACTTTATGGAATGCTGGGGATCAAACCCAGGTTGGCCATATACATGTAAGGCTTACCTGCTGTACTACCTCTATAGTCCCGTCTTTGTTTTAGTTTTTTGTTTTTTTTTTTAGCCTGTTTCTTTGATGTTTAATGAGTTGCAGGGTTTTATTTTCAAGTAGTTGCTTTCAGGACCTTGAACCTTATCTTGCTTTTTTCTTCTTCCAACAGCTGATGCTCATGGCCGTTCTGAATTGCCTCTTTGACTCACTGAGCCAGATGCTGAGGTGAGCAGGCCATTTCCGACATCTGTTTAGAAGAACAAAAGTCACTCTCCTTCAAGCCCAGGGATTGGTCAGGAATCGCTAGATGCTCAAGGGGGTTGAGTTAGACCAAGAAGCTGGGTAGGCTAGATCCTGTTCAGGGAGAATGGGATGGCTGCTGTGTCCCTGTCCCTACCCACCCCAGAATTCTTTTAAGGAAGGGGATTGGGAGGTAACCCCTTTATGGTGGCTCTGCCTAAGTTCTAAGCACACTTCAGGGACTTGCTCGAGTTTCATTCTTTGCATAAGAGGTAGGTTAAAAAGCAGGCCCTAGGAGCATATTCCGGATGGAACATCATGGTGTGGAGGTCATGCTTTTAATTTTGTAATTCTAGCCCTTGTTTTGCCCTTTTGCAGAACAGGGAGAATGTGCAGGCGTTTAGTCTCTTCCTCCCCTCAATCTTCCCCACAAGCCTGCTGTTCCCTGGGTAGATGGGCAGGAAAAGAGAGATGAGATACTTTTTCTGAAAACATGCTGGGCTCTGAACTTCGTTTCCCCAGCAGCTCCCAAGTGAACCAGCACAGACCGCCATCCAGAGCAGAACAGCAGGCCTCTCAGCCCCACAAAAGCAGCAGGGGGAATGGCTCAGGTTTCCTCAGGAAGGGGATGATTTATTTCTTAGCCAGGTGAATGAATAGACTTCATTTCAGTGATCCAGTGAAAGCCAAACTGACGGATGTGAGTGACCACATGGCCCAACCACCGGATCTGAGGCTGGTTGATGTGGGTCCTGACCGCTCCCACCCCTGCTCAGGCTTCTTTTCAAGGCCAGAACAGAGTTGGTGAAGGTTGGGGTGCAGGGGTTGGAGGCACCAAGCCTAGCTTAGAAGATTCTCCAGAGCTTGGAGTGCAGAGAGTGTGTCCTCTCCCCTCCCCTCCAGACTGAGCCCCAGCTCAGTTTGTTTTCTCTTTTCTACACACTGATGTTAGGGCTTATGAGCTTTGTCACACACAGCGGTATGGCAGGTAGGGAAGAAAAATAGCTCTGGATGATTGATCCTTGAATAGTCCAAGATTGACTAGAGTGACTATTGTTTTGAAATTTTCTTCTTTGTTATGCCCAAGCCTTACACAGGAAGTTAGAGTAGGATGGAATTTGATGCTTACTAACTACGAAGCTCTTATTTGCCAAAGTTACTTCTCCATCTGGTTGGTGGAGATATTTATTGGTCTAGTTTAGTATCCAAAGCTCAGATAATGTCCTCGGTTTCCTTTCAAACTGCTGTTTTTTCTCTTCTCTTGGGGACTCAGGAAAAATGTAGAAAAGCGAGCTCTGCTGGAAAACATGGAGGGGCTCTTCTTGGCTGTGGATGAAATTGTAGATGGAGGGTGAGTCCTTAGAGTTGCCTATACTTCCCTGGGCCTGGGGTGAGGGGTAGGGAACTACCCTGTTCTGAGGCAAGTGGGCTGAGTGGTCAGTGTTCTCCTTATAAATGGGACCTGTTCTTCTTTTGTAGGGTGATTCTAGAGAGTGATCCCCAGCAAGTGGTACACCGGGTGGCATTGAGGGTAAGCAAGAGTGTGCCCCTCAAGCCCCAGCCCTTGCTTATCCACTCTCCGACTGTTACAAATGGTCCAGGCTCAAAAAATGTACACAGCCGTCTCCATCCTATAAACAGTTTCATTGTCCTAAAGAAGGAAGGCAGAGGAATGCGGTTCTGCCTCTGAACCAGTACTGGGCACTGCATGTAGTCTGCAGAGTGTAGATTTCATCCATATCTACTGAGTCATTGAGCAGTGAGTGAAAGTCTTTAATCATGATGCTTCAGAACTCGAGGTTCATTTATTCTTTGTTTTTCTTTCTTTGGTTTTTAGGCACCCCCAGCATACTGAGGGGTGCAGGGGTGAAACTTGGGATGACCAAGTGCAAAGCAAACGCCTGTCTACTGTACAATCTTTCTGGCCTCCAAGGTTTGCTTATTCTATTCTTCCTTTTGAGAATGGATCCCCTTGGCCTAGCAGAGGTTCTTGATATCTTTTCTCATCTTTTGTAAGAATCTCAAGGTTGGATAAATAATACACCCCATATGGTCCACTCAGCACCACCAAGAGTGATCCCTGAGCACTGATGGTTGTGGATCCCAAACAAAAATAAATAAATCTCCTTTGTATCAGGAAGTGCTTACTTGTTGGCCTCTTGGTCCTCTTAGGTGCTTGTGATATCAGAAAGGTTCCTCTAAGCAGGCTCCGAATTATCATTGGGGAGATGATGGGTACAGAGAGCGAGTTAGAGGGGTGCAGAGATCTGTGAGCATTCCCAGACTGTCCTGGCTCTGACCTCCACAAAGTGAAGACTGACAGTGCCGGGTAATGGGAAATCTTCTCCCTTAACTGCCTTGGGCTCCATTTGCATAGTTTAATCTTCTCCTCTAACATATGTCTATGTGGCAAGTGAGAGGGTTCCCCCGCCCACACCCCTAACTCTCTCCTTCCCCTTCTCAAGCTGCTGTTGCAGCAGTTTATTTCTTCAAATTAACATGCTGTCGTTACCCATCAGGCCTTGCGGGATCCATTAAACTACCCCTGGTTCCCCCTCATCCTTCCCCTAGTGATATTGATATTCAGGGAAGGTCTTCTCTGGCAAGGGAATCAGGTCCCCTACACCCAAGTTGAGGCTCTGATAACTTGTTTATTACTTGGAATGGAATTAATCTTTTGGAAGTTCTCCTGCCATAGAACAGAGGATGGATGAAATTACCCTTTTTGGGGGTCACAGTCCCTCTGGCCACCTGAAGGTCAATCAGAGTATCCAGAAGGGCCTGAGTCATGGAGGGCCTCTTCCCTTGGCTTCATTTTAAAGGACCACCTCCCGTTTTTCCATTTCTCTCTGCACACTTGAGTGGTGTCTTCCTGCAGCTCTCTGTCCATACTGAATGTTTTTCTCTCTGTGCCCCAGGGCGAGGATGTCCCCCTCACGGAGCAGACAGTGTCCCAGGTATGGCTCTCCCCCTTCTTCCTTGTAGAGACTAGACTAGCTTTCCACCCGAACTCTCCAAACTGAAAGAGACCAGTGACTGAAGACAGATCTCCTCAGCCTCCCCTTGACTCCAGAGAATTGGGGCTCATTCACCTACATGTTCCCCACTCACCCCAACTCCCTCTCCTGTGAGGTTGGACATGAGTCTAGCTCTGTACCCTTCAAACCCTCCCTGCCTGGTGCATCGTTCAGTGATTTATTCTGCAGCAGAAGCTTGCCTTAAGCAGATGGTCTGTATGCACACGCACACTCTCTCGTTCTCTTATTATTCAAATGAGGACTGAGCTGGAAATGCATATTCCAGGAGAGGCAGCGTGTGTAGCTCCATCCTGCTACTTTGCAGATAGATTATCTTCCTGATGTGGGGCTGGGGGGGGGGGGGGGCAAGGAAGGGAGTCTGTTTGCTACCCAGCTGGAATCATCAACAAGTCTATCTGGATGAGTACACCTCCTTAAAATATATGTCCAGTAACACCGAGTTTATTCTGTTTTCCTTTCGTTCTTCCCAGGTATACATCTTCTCTCTTCGTACCCCTACCCCCTACCCTAGTATATAGTATATTTTAATTCGGGGGAATTTTTTAGGGCTTTAGAGAGCTTCTACCCATGGGGATTTTCTCTTTGCCACTCTTCCCAGGCCTGAGAAGGAGTGCCTGGGTTCCCCCAGCCTTGTTTCCAGAACCCTCACATGGCCCTTTAACCTACAGGTGCTGCAGTCGGCCAAAGAACAAATCAAGTGGTCGCTGCTTCGGTGAAGACGCCCCATTCCTGGCTCCTTACAGCCTCCCACCAGGCCACTTGTCTGCTGTGACTTCTCATCCAGGCCCCCAGTCGATGCTCTCAGGGTCATCTTGGGGATCACAGGGATCTTAGATCTCCCCATTCTGTCTATGGTGATTCCCCCCCCCCCCCCAGCTTGTTCGTGCTTCCTGTTCCTTCCCTCTTTTTTCTGGGAGTAAAGCTCCAGCCAGGCTGGTTTAGTCTTGGGGACAAGGAGTCACCCTCTTTGCTTTTAGAATGGATTATACTCCCAAGCTCTCCTACCCCTGAATTTACTCCTCACTTACTCCTCAGCGTCTGTGCCCTTTGTTGCAGCTACAATTCAGATCAAAGCAAGAGAAAGAATGTGCTGAGTGTTTTCCTCCCTCTGCCTTTACCCAGCCTTCATCCCAGCAGCCCATATGTCTGTCCAGCCCAGGGAGGGAGAATTCCTCTCTCCAGAAGGTGGGGGTAGGGGAAGGTAGAGGCAGTCTCAGCTGCAGCGCCACTTAACTGGCCTCATTATTTTCTCCCATTCCTCCTTTCTGCTCCCTCAGAGAAAAGAGATTGGGAACAGCCTATAGGCAGGGGACAGAGTGGAGGGAGCAGTGATTGAAATGTTACTGGAGAAGGCTTATACAAGTTCTGGATTTAAGTTGCAGCTGTTTTCTTTACCTTGGTTTATAGCTTCAAAACTGTAGGGAATTGGTGATGGGAGTGCCTGTCTCTTAATGGCCGCCTTCTCTCCCACCTTGACTACCTGTGGGCTCTTTGCCTGACTTGCCTCTGTGTCCTGGAGCCAAGCTAGTCCCCAAACTGAAGCTCCATTCTAGTCTTTAGAAGGAGAGTTTCTGCTTAGAACTGGGAGAGGCTGGAATTTATGACTTTGGCCTCTGGGGCCTTCAAGCCCCACTGTTCTCCCTCGAAAGTTCACAGGCCCTGGGCCTGTGGTTTCTACTGCTGAAGTTCTCCCAGCTGGCAGTTTCTCCAAGCTGCCTCAGCTTGGGCCCTTCTCCCTGGTTTGATAAGAGAGATTAGGTGTCTTTCTTTATAAAATCTTGGGGACTTGTATTTCCCCAAATAGATGAAAAATGGAATACTCAATCTAGGCTCTCATCATTCCCCTTGACTCAAAACTCGACCCCCCCACCAAACTTTCCTGAGACTTTAGCATTTGTCCCCACCCACAAATTGCCAGTTCTGTGACTGAAGTGGGGTGAATAGCGGGCATATTTTGAGGGAGCATTTTTGTATAAAAGAGGTATGGAGTCAGGAGATTGCCCCCTTCCTATTACTGTTATGTGCATAAAAGAATAAAACATTTCTTTTTGCAAACTGCCTTTGTGTGATGTTTCTGTTCCTCTTCCTCTTTTTTTTTTTTTTGGCAGCCGCTTCTATTCTTCTAATACCCTCCTGCCCCCCACTCCCCATCTTACAATATTTCTTTCCTCCTACCTCAGAGACTCCCCAAGCATTCCCCCCCACCCCTAATTTACGGGACTGTTTGCCTCCTTGGCATCTCTCCGTCCCCTCGCCTGGAAATTGGCGCCAGGGGTGGAGTGGGGATGGTATTTTCTCAGTGGGAGTCCCAGGGAACCGCGTTCTCCCCCCACCACCCCCAAAGCCAGCTGCCTGCTCCAGCCTCGCCATTAGTAACCCAGAGACTGCGCACCTGCGTGGGGGCTCCCCTCCAGCCCCAGCTCCCTTCCTGCACCTCCCACCCCAGCTCTGAAATGGTGCTGAGCGGGTTATTTATCGGAGCCAGTGCTGCTCCAGAAGGTCAGGACGGTGGTGTAAATAACCTCTTCTCGCCATTCCCCGTCCCTCCAGAGCCCGCTCCCCTCCCCCCTCCACCTTTATTCGCACAAATGAATGTGGCTGGGCTGGCGCAGAGCCTGGCCCTGCATCTTAATGGGGTGGTGAGCTCACAAGATGGATTTAGCTGGGGGGTTTTATGGTTGCCGCGGCGACAAGAGAATGCTTTGGTTTTCTTTCCCCCATCCTCTGCAGGATTGGGGGGGGGGGGCGTGTGGGCAGCCCTCTGCAGTACAGTGTGAAGGAAGGGTCTCCTAGGTCACCTCTACTGCTCCAGTATGGGTGGCCATTACCAAGGCAGGTGAGAGGACAGGAGAGGAAGGTAAGGGTATGGTAGGAGGGAGAGGGCTTTCCAGCATAAAGCGCACCCTCCATCTCCAGTCTCTTCTGCCTTCCGGAAAGACCTGGCAGTTAAGATGAACAACTATGGAACACCAAGCCTGTGAGCCCCTTGAGCAGGGAGTTGAGAAGGAAAAGCACTGGCGAGACCCTCTGCTGCAGTTGGAAACTGGAGGAAGGTGAAATGATCTTTGTCTCTGCCTAAGTTAGAGGAATGTCACTGTCCATCTTGTCAATCTGATCTTCCAACTCTTCACCCCAAGGAAGTAGGGATCAGGGTGAGGTATAGGGGCTATAGAAAATGGAGTTCTGGGCCGGGCGGTGGCGCTAAAGATAAGGTGCCTGACTTGCCTGCGCTAGCCTTGGACGGACCGCGGTTCGATCCCCCGGTGTCCCATATGGTCCCCCAAGCCAGGAGCAACTTCTGAGCACATAGCCAGGAGTAACCCCTGAGTGTTACCGGGTGTGGCCCAACAACCAAAAAAAAAAAAAAAAAAGAAAATGGAGTTCTAACCAGCTCTTGAACTTGAATTTCTCCCAGCATATTTCCCCAGCCTCACCTGGTTTGAACTTGTCCTGCCTTCTGGGTATCCCCCTAGGAGTTAAAAGTCCCCCTCCATTGAGTCTACCCAGCCCAAGGCCAGTGAAACCTTGTGGCGCTCAAGGGTTTCTCTAGGCTCTGCTCAGAAGTCGCTTCTGGCAGGCCAGGGGACCAGGTGGAATGATGGGAATCGAACCCTGATCCATCCAGGGTCGGCTTCGTGCAAGGCAAATGCCCTTCCACTGTGCTATCTCTCCAGCCCCTCTTTTTTGTTTGTTTTGTTTTTGTTTTGGGGCCACACCTGGTGGTGCTCAGGGATTACTCCTGGCTTTACACTCAGGAATCTATCCTGACATAGCTTGGGAGACCAGACCATAAGATGCAGGGGGATCCAACCTAGGTCCGGGTCAGTCATTTGCAAGGTAAGTAAGTATCCAACCCTCTGTACTCTCTTTAGCCCCTGATTCTCTTTTAGACTCAGCAAATCCTCAGGCCTGACAATTTCCCTCTCTTGGCCTCTGTGATTGGGGCCTCAGTCTCTGTGAGTCTTTCCCGCTATTGAAGAAGAATCTGGAAGGCCCCTCCTCTCCTCCCCTTTGGCTGGGAAAGTGGCTGCAGCCGGAACAGAGCCAGACACCTGCCTGCCAGATGTGGCAATTCCCCAACCTTCTCTCCCCTTCCCCGAATGTCTATCCTTTCCCCATCCCACTGAGCTCAGGCAGAGAGAGCCCCCCCACAGGGTGATTTAATGCTTCATCCTTTTCCTCAAGTACCCCCCTCCATCTCTTCTCTGTCCCCCTGGTGCTCATGCTCCCCTTCTTTTCCTGCATGTTCTGTAGGAGGCCTTCCTAGTACAGCCTCCCCCAAATTCCCACCTTGGGATGCTGACTGGTGTCAGTTCCAACTCCTAGATTGGAGAACGAGCAGGCAGGCAGGGGCAGAGGTGTTTGGCCAGTGTTTCACCCATGGGAGAGCCCATTAGCAGGACTGGGAACAGAGGCCCCAGAGCTGATGTTGTTATTCATCGGGAAAGAGGGGAGTGGAGAGGAAAGAAACAATGTTCCAAGGCTGCCTGCTGAGCAGGAAAGGTGGGGCCCTCAGGTTGCCAAAGGCCC
Source organism: Suncus etruscus (assembly GCF_024139225.1). Taxonomy (NCBI): domain Eukaryota; kingdom Metazoa; phylum Chordata; class Mammalia; order Eulipotyphla; family Soricidae; genus Suncus; species Suncus etruscus. The sequence continues at coordinate 80,988,459 of NC_064858.1, forward strand.
AGAGCTGCTGCCTGGTGAACTGTGTGTCTTTCTCTGGCTTAGCCTTTAGCACTTACTTGTCTCTGTTTCTGGGCCTCTCTCAGTATGTCATTAGATATTCTTACATTTTCTCTTCTTCAGACTGACCCCAAACTCACACTTAAAGGAACCCCACAGGCCTTACCCTTCTCTCAGTATTCACCCTGCCATGTTTTTTGTCTCTCCATCTTTTTTCCTCCCACTTGGTCCTTATTTAGGAGAGCTGGTATCCAGGTCCTTGGCTCCCGTGCGCGCGCGCGCGCGCACACACACACACACACACACACACACACACACACACACACACACACACACACACACACACACAGTCTCTTTTCTCCTTTTCATCCCTATGCAACCTGACTCTCCCTCACCCGCAGGCCTAAGAGAGGGATCTGGGGTGTCAGTGAGGAAAAGGGGAAGGCTGGGTCAGAGGGTCAGAGCCCCAGAGACTGGACAGATGGAGAGTCCAAGGAAGTAGGAGAGCAGAGAGCAGAGAGGGGAGGAGAGAAATAGGAAGATGAAGAGGAAAGTACAGTGAAAAGGAAGTGACTGCAAACAAAGGCAGAGAGGCTGGGAATTAGCTGAAAGCCAGGATAATAAGCTGGGAGGGTGAATGAAATGGATACAAGGAAAGAGAGTGGCAAGAGTGGAAGCATGCTTAAATAAAGATTTTATATATATAAAATAAAGGGCCCGGAGAGATAGCACAGCGGTGTTTGCCTTGCAAGCAGCAGATCCAGGACCAAAGGTGGTTGGTTCGAATCCCGGTGTCCCATAGGGTCCCCCATACCTGCCAGGAGCTATTTCTGAGCAGACAGCCAGGAGTAACCCCTGAGCATCTGGGGAGTAGCCAAACAAGTGGTAGGTTGACTTCTGTAAATGGGCCATAAATCGTGTGATGTGCATGCGCACGTATGTGCATGTATGTCCATCTTAGAACATGTGTGCACAGAACATGCCAAGAGTCTGCTGGAACTAGGGGTGATTTCCATAATGTTCTTTTTTTTTTAGTTTCAACAGCCTTCTGCCTGAGTACCCCAAAGCAACCCTCATCTCCCAGTATTCCTGATGCTGCTACAGGCCTTGTTCACAGAGCTTTGGTTTACTCACTTCACTTGGAATGCAAGCCTGTTGGAATGTGAAGTCGGGATCTGGAGAATCCAGAGGCCCCAGTTCCTCTATCCCACCCCGCAGGCCTGCATAACAGCTGCTCCTGTCCATCTCCTCCTCCCACTCTCCTTGTATCTCTCCCTGCTCTGCTCTGACCCTTCTCTCAGCCTCTGACCCCCAGCCGCCCGGGGCCCTGGTTGGAGGAGAGACAAAGACAGGATTTATCACCAGGCTAGAGAAACAGCCAGAGACCAGGTCTGGGGGCAATGGCTGACCTCCCTAGGACGAGAGGGAATGTTTGGCCAGATGCTGGGAGGCTGCATCCATTTTGGCCTTTCTCTTTCTCCATAGTACCTGAAGTCTTAGTAAACATGGGCCCAGGTGATTTCCATCACTGCAGCAAAGTTTGGGAGGAGGAAAGAGCTGAGATTAATGTCTTGGGTCATTCCTTTAAGAGTACTAGTAAAAAAAAAAAAAAAGAGTACTAGTACTGGTACTGGGGTTGGAGAGAGAGCACAGTGGTAGGGCGTTTGCCTTGCAAGTGGCCAACTCAGGACCTGCATTGGTAAATCCTGGGCATCCCATATGCCTGCCAGGAGCGATTACTGAGCAGATAGCAAGGAGTAACCCCTGAGCGCCTCTGGGTATGGCCTAAAAACCAAAAAAAAAAAAAAAAAAAAAAGAGTACTGGTACTAAGGCGGGGCCAGAGCCATAGCACAGCTGGTAGGACATTTGTCTTGCATGCAGCCAATCCAGGTTTGGTCCCCAGTATCTCATATGGTCCTCAAGCCTTCCAGGAGTGATTTCTGGGGCTGGAGAGATAGCACAGCAGTAGGGCATTTGCCTTGCATGTGGCCAACCCAAGACAGACGATGGTTTGATTCAAAGCATCCCATATGGTCCCCAGAGCCTGCCAGGAGCGATTTCTGAGCACAGAGCCTGGAGTAGCCCCTGAGCGCTGCCGGGTGTGACCCAAAAACAAAAACAAAAAAACAAAAAAAAGAGTATTGGTAATGGACTGGTAAGGTGCTTGCTTTGCAGGCAGCCAACCCAGGTTCTCAGCACTCCATATGGGTCCTCTGAACCCTGCCAGGAGTGGTCCCTAGATACAGAGCAGGGAATAGGGTAAACCCTAAACACCAGGTGCAGCCCCAACATAAAAGTGAAAAAGACTATGGGTACTGAAAAGTTAGGAACTGGGGCCATCGAGTTTGCCATTGTTTCCAGGACCAGAAAGGAGTTCAGATTTAGATATCACTGCAACAGATGACACGGAGCTGGACTTCCCTCATATAAAGACTTCTCAAGAACAGGCCCTGAGTGCTTGAGAGAAAGAGGTGAAGAGGGGAGCTGAGAAAAAAGAGTGCAATTGCCAGTGACAACTAACTGCAACCCCTCTGAGGAGATCTGAGATCCCCAACTGCCTCTTGGCAGGCCTGAGGAGCATCAGAACTCTGCCCTTAGAGTGAAAGACTATTGGCTTTCAGTGAGCTTTCCTCGGCAGGCAGGATGTGTGCTCAGAGAGGGAATGGACTGATCCAGGCATTTCTGAGAAACCAGGCTATATATCTTTTGGTGGACAGCTCCTGCAGCTTCACTGGCTGCCCTCACAGGTTCACCAGGCCTTCCAGAATTTCCAGTGTGTTGGGCCAGAGAAATAGTACAGTGGCCAGGAAGGGCTCTTGCCTTATTATACAAGGCTGATGTGGGTTCAATCCCTGGCATCTTATATGATGCCCCAAGCCCCACCAGGAGTGATCCCTGAGTGCAGAGCCAGGAGTAAGCCCTGAGGACTACCAGATGTGGCCCCAAAACAATCTCCAGTGTGTCAGAGACCCCAAAAAGGGCTTCAGAAACCCAACTCTGAAGCCCTCAGCCATAGCTACCTGACCAGCTCCTGGCATCCAACATTTAGCTCCTGGCCTTATCTGTCCTAGGGGAAAGGTAGATTTGCCACTAAGTGGAAAGAGGGTAGAGGGGAGAGAGAATGATGTGCTGCAAGGCCCCCCACTTATGAATCTTATTACAAATCCACTCACCCATTCCACTCTAGGATGAAGTATAGAAGACCTCTGTTTGGGGGTCTTGTTGTTTGTTTGGGGGCTATACCCAGCAGTGCTTAGGAATTACTTCTGGCTCTACACTCAGAAAGTACTCCTAGTGGACTCAGGGGAACAATATAGGTTGCTGGAGATCCAGCTCAAATCAGCCTCATGCAAGGTAAACACCCTACCCCTACCTGCTGTACTATTGCTCTGACCTCTGGTGAGGAAGACCTTCTGGTGGCTTTTTTTAAGCTCTTCTGCACACTGAAACATTCTCTTAATACCTAATGGAAAGCCTCAATTTGAATTTTTAGTGGGAAAGGCTTGTGGATTTGGAGGAGAGATTGGGACATGACAAAAGAAGGGGTGTACAAGGTAAGGGGGAAGCAAGAAAAGGGAGGAGAGCATCTTGGGTTTTTTTTTCTCCCCTTCCCCCAATTGAGAAGACAGATTTACAGCTTTGGTTTGAGGAGAGGGGGTGAGCATAAGGAAGACAGATCTGCAGTTCTGCCCTCTGAGTGTCTGGGTACTTAGTTTTAACTCCCCCATTAGCATCAATCCCCATCTTGCTGCCCATCCGTCTTCTGACATCAGCTCCTTCCCCTCTCTGTAGCCCAGGCTTTCTGACCCTAAGTGGCTCTTAAAGGGCCAGCCGGACCCTTCTTTCCCTCTCTTCTTCTGCTCTTGGCAGCTTGGCTAGTGCGTGCCTGTACATGCGTGCCTGGTGCACGCATGCATGTCGCATATCCATTCATCGGAGTGGCAGGAGAGCAGTGCATTCAGTGCGTGAACTTGAGCTGCTCTTTCCCAGCTCCCTCTCTTCTTCTTTTTTTTTTTTTTTTTTTTTTTTGGTTTTTGGGTTACACCCGTTGTTGCTCAGGGGGTTACTCCTGGCTGTCTGCTCAGAAATAGCTGCTGGCAGGCACGGGGGACCCTATGGGACACCGGGATTCGAACCAACCACCTTTGGTCCTGGATCGGCTGCTTGCAAGGCAAACACCGCTGTGCTTTCTCTCCGGGCCCCCCTCTCTTCTTCTTGATACCAAGGACCCCACCTTTGATCACTGTCTACCCAACCCCAGAGCAAAACCTCAAATTGGGCTGGGGGTGTCACTGTTCTTATAACTGAGGGCTGGGAAGGTATGAGAATCCATGGGGCAGATCCTTGCTCCCTCATTTCCTGGAGGCCTAGGGCAAGGCTGTTTTTAATTCTCAGCCAGCAGCGGGGGTAGACAGGTTGGGGGCTAAGCCTCCTAGGAGATGTCTGAGAGTCCACATTCCTAGCCTTTCCCTGGGGTCCAGTCTGTGTATGTGAAGGGTATGGGGGAGTGAGGAAGAAGACATGCCAGGGAAACCTGCCTTGAATTTTCTAGCTCTCTCCCCTTCATCTCAGCAACTGAGTTTAAATGAAGTAAAAGGGAAACTGGTTTCTGGTGTTTTTCTCTAGATCTTCAGCAGAAACGCTAAAGGCACTCCAGTGCCTTTCTTTCTTTCTTTCTGCTGCAAAGCTCTGCAGTCCTCAGACAGAAGGTCCTGGAGTGTCAGACATCTCATACCTGAAACCCTGCCTTCCCCGCTTCTCCCAGAGGTCTCTCCTCTGGCTCAGGAGGAGAGGGATTTGGGATGGGGGGCCTTGGGAAAGTAGTCCTGCTAAAAATAGGAGCCCCCAGCTGTGCCCCCATGGCTCCTTATTTATCACCTTCCAAACCTCACTCTCAAAGAAGCATAAATATTCCTAATTCCTCAAGGCCAGCCCTGAACTCATAAATTTAACTGGAGAGGTGGGCAAAGGGGCGGGGGGAGAGTGAGGTGTAGGGAATGGGAAGGGGGGTGTTCAACTGTAGCCCGGAGGAAGGACAGCATCTCCAGGGAGGATCTGTTCTTGAGTTCTGTCTGTCTCAACTCTTTCTCCTAGGCTTCCTCTTTGCTCACTGCACACCCCCAAGTGAAAACCAACTGCAGTGGAGAGTTTTGCCTCAACCATCAGTCCTGATCTTTGTGATGGCCTCCCAGTTCTCCTTCCGGCCTTCACCTCTCAATTGCTCCTTTCTCTAAGATTCAGCTTCTCTCAGCCTTTGCGGAGCCTTTGTCTGAGGAGCAAATCTTATTCCCTCTGGACAGTGCAGGCTTGAAAAGAAAAGTCCTCTAGGAGCTCCGGAGTGGCCGGAGGGCCCATTCCAGCTCATTGGCCTTTCTTTTTCATTTCTCCTTCCACCTCCCAGCAGACCCTTGCTCCTCTCTTTTTTCTCCCTTTACACCCCAGACTTTTTCTGTCACCCCCTTCTCCCCAGTTTTCCTTGTCTGTCTCTTCAATACCGAATCCCCTCTCCTTCTCAGCCCACCCCTGCCTCTCAGGTTTCCCTTAGAAATCTGAAGTCCTCTCAGCTTCAGTTCTAGCCACCACACCCCATTTTTCCCTCTTGAGGGGTGAAAGAGAAAGGGGGACTAAGGAACAGGTATAGTGTGTGGTTCCTTGAAGGGAAGGGGGAGAGAGAGAGAGAGAGGAGAGAGAGAGACAGAGAGAAAGACAGTGAGGGAGAGAGACAGGGAGGGAGACAGAGAGAGAGGCAGAGAGGGAAATGGAGAGAGACAGAGAGACAGAGAGGGAGACAGAGAGAGACAGAAGGAGGAGGAAAAGGCAGGAGGGAGGGAGGAGGAAGCGGGGGCGAGGGGAGGGGCATCCTCACTCCACAGCTGCGCCCCCCCCTCCCCGGAGCCCGGAGCCATAAATCAAGGCCTAGGCGGTTTGACCAATGGTAGAGCGACTCGTAAATCGGCTTGTCAAGCTCAGCCAATGAGGGGCGGCGTTAAATCAAGTGCTGTCAGCGCTCCGCCAATGAAAGGCCCTGAGCTGGCCATAAATCTGCCTGGAGGAGACAGCGCAAGAGAGAGAGAGTGCGGCCGAGCGAGAGCGCGTCCGGGTGGGGTCCAGGGGAGGGGGTCCAGGGAAGGGAGGAGGAGGAGGAGGAGAAGAAGGAGAAGGAAGGAGCCGGGCGTTGCGGGTGTGTGTGTGTGTGTGTGTGTGTCTGTGTGTGTGTGTGTCTGTGTGTGTGTGTGTCTGTGTGTGAGTGTGTGTGTCTGTGTGTCTGTCTGTGTGTGTGTTTCTTAGAGGACAGAGGACAAGCTTGCAAAAAAAGACAAGCACGGATGTATCAGGGTGAAGACAGTTCACAGGACAGATGGACAGTTGGAGAGAGACAAAGGAAAGGCCAGAACCTGAGCCTTAGATTCAGAAACTGGAGCTAGTGTGTGTGTGTGGGGGGGGGCCCAAGAGGGACTGAGATTAAAGACAAAAGAGTCATTGACACTTTCACAAGCCGCCACCCCCACACCCCAGTTCAGACACTTTCTCATCAAGGGTGGACATACCACAAACACGCATGAGAGAAGGCCTGGGAGATAACTTTTGTGTTTTTGAGCCCCTTTCCCCTCCAAACTGGGAGCAGGGTGGGTCGGTGTGTGGGCCTGAAGGGCAGGGGAGGGGAAGAAGAGGTGACTTTCTTTCTTAAAATCTTTCCTCTCTGGCCTCAGACTTCTTCCTTCCTTGTCTGCTGAGTCATTTTTTCCTCAGCGACTGAGAGTTAGTTGGGAAGTCCCTTCTGATGTCTGACCTCAAGCTGCACTGCTGCTTTTTTCCACACTTGCCAAAGTTAAACAAAACAAGCAAGCAAACAAAAAAATACCAACCCACATAAGTGGGGACTCCGGAATTATGCAGGAGGTACTCCTTGTTCTGAGTTTGCTCCTCTTCCCCATTGTGTTGGGAAGCCATGTCATCATTGGGGTTCCTGCCTTTTCTTGGCTGCCACTTACCGAAATTTTTCAAATTGCTTCCAGGATTCTTTTACAATTCTTTTTTTTTTTTTTTTACTTTTTTTTTTGGGGGGGGGGTGTCACACCCGGCAGTGCTCAGGGGTTATTCCTGGCTCCAGGCTCAGAAATTGCTCCTGGCAGGCACGGGGGACCATATGGGGCGCCGAGATTAGAACCGATGACCTCCTGCATGAAAAGCAAAGGCCTCACCTCCATGCTATCTCTCCGGCCCCCTCTTTTACAATTCTTTAGAGGACTTGAGTTTTAGGATCTCAGGCCTCAGCAGGAAAGAAGTTTAGAGACACCAGATCACTTATTTTGGGGGGTGGGTCAAGTGGGTTGGGGGCTACACACACTCTTGGCTCTGCATTTAAACCCAGACTGATCTGTGCAAGGCAAGTGTCCTCCCCTTGTACTACTGATTCAGCCAGCTTCTAGTTTTTAGAAAGGGTGGGTGGTAATCCTGTAGAGCTTTGATATGTATGCTGATACAGAAGTCAGGTTTGACCTTAAATCATGGTCATACTGCTTGCTTTTTGACTCTGGATAATTGTTTAACTATTTTTTTTTTTTTCCCTTTTGACTTATGGGCCACACCTGGCAGTGCTCAGGCTTATTCACAGCTCTGTGCTTAGAGGTAGCGTCTGCTAGTATTTTGGGGACTATGTGTGGTGACAGAGATAAAATTGGGATTGGCTGCAGGCCAGCTTCACCCTGTGTCATCTCTTTGGCCCCTCAATTTTTTGTTTCTTTGGGGCTACATCTGATGATACTCAGGGCTTCCTCCTGCTCTGCCTGGGTTCGCTGCATGCATGGCAAGCACTGTACCCATTGTACTATTCCCCTCAATTATTTTTTCAGAAAGCTATTATACTAGATAACCTCAGGACAAATTTGCTGAGGATCACATGATATTTATAATATTTAGGACAGGAAGAATTCCATAGTAAGAGTGCATCCTGAAAAAAAAAAAAAAAAAAAAAAAGAGTGCATCCTGCCCTCATCTTAGGTTTTTTTTTTTTTGGCAGGCCACACTCAGTAGTGCGTATGACTTACTCTCCTCGCTTTATGCTCAGTGATTATTCCTGGCAGGCTCATGGGATCATAAAAGATGCTGGGGATTGAGTTCAAGTCAAGTGCGTGCAAAGCAAGTGCTCTACCTGCTGTTCTATTACTCTGGCCCCTACCCACATTTTAGGATGGTAAAATCTGAGGAGGATGGGAATAGCCTGGGATCCTTCCTGTTCAAGTTCAAAGGGGTAATCAGAGAGCCCTGACTAGCATCCTATGTTGTACTCCCAGGCTTTCACTAGTCCAGATGTTCACCCCAGCTGTGTGGGCCCCCCTGACTCACTAGCCAAATTTGACTCTATTTAGACTGCTAAGATTTCCACCCTTCTTCCCTTCATGGTTGTGACCATCAGAGTTTCAGAGGTTGTGATGCTTGCAATACTTTGTGTGAATATGTGGGTTCACACATAATTTGGCTGTGGTGTTCACCAGAAGTTGTCTACTTGGTTGTGGTGTTGACACATAACTGCTTGGCAGGAGATCACACATTGTTGTTGTCAGGATTGTACCTGTGGCTCAGGCCTGTTTAAGCAAGGACTCTACCCCTCAGCTAGCTACCTTGGAGGCCCACATTAACAGCTGTAATTCCTTTGGATGAGGCACATGCAGATAGAAATGTAGGTTCTGGTCAGGAGGCAGGGTTCCCAGGCCCGGAAATATGTTGAGTGTGGGGTCTGTCTATCCCAACTGTTATTCTTTTTGCCCTGTCTGAATCCATCTTTTCTTTTCTTTCTTTCTTTCTTTCTTTTTTCTTTTCTTTTCTTTCTTTCTTTCTTCTTTCTTTTCTTTCTTTCTTTCTTTCTTTCTTTCTTTCTCTCTCTCTCTCTCTCTCTCTCTCTCTTTCTTTCTTTCTCTTCTTTCTTTCTTTCTTTCTTCTTTCTCTTTCTTTCTTTCTTTTCTTTCTTTCTTTCTTTTTTTTTTTTTTTTTTTTTTTTTTTTTTTTTTTTTTTTTGTTTTTGGGCCACACCCGTTTGACGCTCAGGGGTTACTCCTGGCTATGTGCTCAGAAATCGCCCCTGGCTTGGGGGGACCATATGGGACGCCGGGGATCGAAACCGCGGTCCTTCCTTGGCTAGCGCTTGCAAGGCAGACACCTTACCTCCAGCGCCACCTACCCGGCCCCCTTTTTTTTCTTTTTCTTTTCTTTCTTTTTCTTTCTTTCTTTTCTTTCTTTCTTTCTTTCTTTCTTTTCTTTCTTTCTTTCTTTCTTCTTTCTGTCACACCCAGCAGTGCTCAAGGGTTACTCCTGGGTCTAGGCTCAGAAATCGCCCCCTAGCAGACACAGGAGACCATAGGGGATGCCGGGATTCGAACCACTGTCCTGCATGAAAGGCAAATGTTTTACCTCCATGCTATCTCTCTGACCCCCATCTATCTTTCTTTCTTTCTTTCTTTCTTTCTTTCTTTCTTTCTTTCTTTCTTTCTTTCTTTCTTTCTTTCTTTCTTCTTCTTTCTTTCTCTTTCTTCTTTTCTTCTTCTTTCTTTCTTCTTTCTTTCTTTCTTTCTTTCTTTCTTTTTTTTCTTTTTTGTTTTTGGGCCACTCCCGGGGGCCACTCAGGGATTACTTTTGGCTCTGCGGTCAGGAATCGCTCCTGGCAGGCTCGGGGGACGATATGGGTTGCCAGGGATATGGGTTGTCAGGGGTCGAACCCGGGTCAGTCCCAAGTTGGCAGCAAAGAGGGTAAATGCCCTACTGCTGTGCTATTGCTCCAGCCGCTCTTTCTCCTCCCTTCATCTCTCCCTCCCTTGGCAGTGCTCAGGATTTACTTCTAGAGCTATGCTCAGGGATCACTCGTGTAGTGCCTCTGAGGACTTTATGTGGTGCTGTGGATCGAAGCACAGGTTTATATTATCTCTTCCCTTGACTTCCTCAGGATTTAACTTTTTGGGCCCGGAGAGATAGCACAGCGGCCTTTGCCTTGCAAGCAGCCGATCCAGGACCTAAGGTGGTTGGTTAGAATCCCGGTGTCCCATATGGTCCCCCGTGCCTGCCAGGAGTTATTTCTGAGCAGACAGCCAGGAGTCACCCCTGAGCATCGCCAGGTGTGGCCCAAAAACCAAAAAAAAAAAAAAAAAAAAAAAAAAAGGATTTAACTTTTGTTTTCTCAAGCCGTGGATGGAAATAGCCTGCAGCCAGGACAGCCTTTTAGGCTGTTTGCACATCTGGGGGCCATCTCAGTGACCCCTACTTCATACCTCCAGCCCAATCAAGGAACTGTGTTTTCACGAAGAGTAGCTGTCTAATTCTTCGATTTTATCCGGATGCTTTTGGGGAATGCTTGGGTTGTTGGGCTTGCTGGCGGGAAGGGGATGATGGTCTCTGAACTCCCAGACTCTCTGGCATCTTACACTGGGAAGCCAGACAGCCAGACAGTAAACGCGGAGAAGCAGCGTCACCTGGTGGCTGCAGGTGCTTTCAGTTCAAGCAAGTGCGTGCAAATGAGTGTGAAGTTGGAAGAAGGGGCTCCCCGTCTTAGGCTGGCCTCGGAGCCCTCTTACTAGAGTGCCCCTCGCTCATCTCTCTGAGTCTCTCCCTTCTCTTTCAGTAGAACACAGCACATCTGAATGCCAGATTATCTATCTATGTTTATTTATTTGGTTTTCGGGCCACACCCGTTTGATACTCAGGGGTTACTCCTGGCTAAGCGCTCAGAAATTGACCCTGGTTTGGGGGGACCATAGTTGGGGATCGAACCGCGGTCCTTCCTTGGCTAGCGCTTGCAAGGCAGACACCTTACCTCTAGCGCCACCTCACCGGCCCCTCTTTTTTTAATTTTTATATTCCTTTCCTCCTCTTCCTTTGCTGTGTTGTACACACACATGCCTGGCTTTGGTGTTTCCACTTTTGTTTGTTTGTTTGTTTTGGGGGGGCCGCACCAGCCCACCTGGTGACGCTCAGGGGTTACTCCTGGTTTTCTGCTCAGAAATCGCTCCTGGCAGGCACGGGGGACTATGAGATGCTAGGATTCGAACCACTGTCGGTCCTGGGTCGGCCACTTGCAAGGCATACGCCCTACCGTTGTGTTATCTCTCTGGCCCCTAGTATTTCCACTTTAAACAAAATATATAAACAATATATATCATATATAATTACTTTATTTAAGCACCGTGGTTACAAAATTGTTCGTGGTTGAGTTTCAGTCATAGAATGTACACTATCCTTCACCTATGCACATTTTTTTTCACCTATGCACATTTACTCTTGCACATTTCTTGCTGCCAGTATTCCAAATTTTCCTCCCACTCCTGCCTCTCTCTCTCTCTCCCACACACACACACACTCTTCTTTTTTGACACTGTGGTTTGCACTATTGCTAATGAAGGGGTACTTTGCATATCACTATCAACTTTTAGCACTCAGTTCTTGCCCAGAGTGATCAGTTCCAACTATCATTGTCACAATAGACTATTCACTACCCTAACTGTATTCAGCACTCTTTGTGGCAAGCTTCCTACCATTCACGGTTTTATTTTAGGGAGGGGGTTTATATCTGGTGGTGCTCAGGGCTTACTCCTGGTATTGCACTCAGGGATCACTCCTGGCAGGGCAGGTTCTGAAAGACCACATAAGATTCGGGGAATTGAACCCGCTTCAGATGCCTAAGTACAACTTTCTCCACTGTACTCTGGTTTTTGAGTCACACCCGGCAGCGCTCAGGGGTTACTCCTGGCTCTATGCTCAGAAATCGCTCCTGGCAGGCTCAGGGGACCATATGGGATGCTGGGATTCAAACCACCGTCCTTCTGCATGCAAGGTTAACGCTCTACCTCCATGCTATCTCTTCGGCCCCTGCCTCTGTATATCTTAAGCTGCTATATTGTATGGAGTGCTCTTGTCACAATGCTCATCAGGCACTTCCTGACCTCACTTCCTAGCCATGATGCCCCTTTTATTTTCTTCTCCTTATTCTTCTCCTCCTTGTCCTCCTCAACCTCCCCTTCTTCCTCCTCCTCCTCTTCTTCCTCTTCCTCCTCCTTCTTCTTCCTTCTTTTTTTTCCCCCACCTGGCCCCCATTCCGCACTCCAAGCTTGATTTTGATTTTTGGGTCACATTCTGTGATGCTCAGGAGTTACTCCTGGCTGTGCACTCAGGAATTACTCCTGACAATGTTCAGGGGACCATATGGAATGCTGGAGATCAAACCTGGATTGTCCATGTGCAAAGGAAACCCGCTGTACTGTGGCTCTAGCCCTTCACACCCACTTTTGGGTGCTCACACATGCCTCTTCTGGTGTGGTGGGAAATCACACAGTCGAGCTGCCAGACTTAAACTGCAGAGCTACCAGAATAGAAATTGAACTGACCTTCTGCTAGTCAAGCACCAAAACCCCTGCACTCACTAGAGTTTCTTGTCTGCTTTCATAATTCAAAGTACAGGAAAGTCCCAGTATGAGGAAGTGAGGGGCCAGCAGGCAGGGAATCAGCTCCAACCTCAGTGAGCCTGCAAGGACTAGGTCAGTGCTAGAAGCTCTGCCTGCAGGTCCTCTGGTCTGCTTTCAAGAAGCAAGGACCCTCTCTCATTCCCATTCTCACTGGATATGGCAGGGAGATATCTGGGTTCATGGACTTCCTGTAAGAGCTGGATTGCAAAATCTTTGTGAGCAAAGTAAGGCTCTTTGCAGGGGGGGAGAAGAGGTTGAGGGGGACCCTGGCAGCAGTAGTTATGGGCAAGACCCATTTGGAGGAAGGTAGAAGAAGCAGCTGATTCTCTTAGGCCAACTCACAGGCTTATGCTTGACATCTCCTCTCCCTCAAGTGAAGGCTTTGTTGGGGTACACTGCTTCTTACTCTTGCTCTGATCTAGGTTACCCCTAACTCTCCCCAGTCCTGGGCTTATTTCTTCTTCTTTCAAGACCACATCTGAGCATTTAAATGGATAGAATTTATTTATCAATAATTATTAATACACCTTGGGTAGTCTAGAACTGAAGGATGGGCCCAAAGATGGAGCAGCCTGGTTAGCGGGGAGGGTACAGGTAATCTGTGACTTGATCCACAGGCTACAGATTTCTTTACTCCACTATGGCTGACCACTTTTGTGCTGAAGGAAACCATGCTGGACTCTGGTGTCTGGTACCCCAATTCTACCGAAGTCGACGGAAAACTCTGGGGCCCTCTTTTAAGGACAGAGACATAGGCTTGACGGAACTGACGGTTCATTGCTGCATAAAGCACTGGATTGATGCAACTATTAAGCCAGGTAAAGTTGGCAGCAAGCATGTGGGCAACCCTGGGAGCCCGTACCATGGCATCCAGGATGTTGATCAGCAAGAAAGGTATGTAGCTCAGAGCAAAGCAGAGGAACACAGCAAAACACATCCGGGTCACCTTCCTGAAATCTGAAGGCGAGTCCGGTGCTCTTTGGGCTCCTTTCTTTGACTTGGCTTTGGGGGTTGCTTCTGGAGGGAATTTCTCTGCGGTGATCTGCTTAGCTCCCTTGCTGTGACACTGTTTTTCCACTTCTGCTGAGTTCCCTTCCCGTGTCTGGGTGGTGACAGTACTGGGTGGCTCGGATGAAGTCCCTTCGCTGGGACCTCCTGATACCACCCCACTGTCCAGTTCCTGGAAATGACCAGGCATGGCCTCATCTGTTCCAGCCACATGGTGGGAGTGAGTGCTGGCCTGGCGCAGCTTGTATTGGTCCAGAGCTCGGGCCGCTCGTTTCACTTGATGATGGATGAGGCAGTAGAAGACGCCCACGCTGCTGAGGCCAAGCACAAAGTAGATGCCCAGGAGGATGGTGCTGTAGGGCCGGCTTCGGATGCGGTCAAAGCTGCAGGTGCAAACTACAGGCACCACGACATAGACAGACCAGAGGGGGGCAAAGCTGGCTATGCCCACCACCCATGTGCCCACTAAGGCCAGCACTATTCCCTTGGCGCTGAAGACTCGGGGGAAGAGTTTTGGGTGTGCGATGAGAAGGTAGCGTCCCACGGCAATGAGGCAGAGGGTGAGGACCGAGACAGAATTGGCCGTAAAGAGGAGGAAGCCGAAGATCCTGCAGAAGGTGATCCCGGTGCGCCAGTGCAGGTGCAGGTAGGTGTCCACCGAGAAGGGCTGCAGAAGGGTGCAGTAGAGCAGGTCAGCCAACGTGAGGTTGGCTATGAGTAGGTTGAAGCGGGACCGGAGCTTGGGCTGGATGGCCAAGGCCATCAGGGTGAGCACATTGCCAATAGTGCCCGTTACTGTCACCACTATCCCCCAGGTAACTGCCACGTAGCGATAGCCCAGCACAGACTCATGGTAGCAGGAGAAGTTGACATCAGAGATGTTCGGCATGATGGAAACTGGAGAGACAGGACAAAAGGGGAGAGGGAGTCAGAACCTGGCCTTAACGTACTTCTCTTGATTTGGTTTTAGTTTAATTTTGTTTTGGGGGGGGGGGGCGGGAGAGATAGCACAGCGGTAGGGTGTTTTGCCTTGCATATGGCTGACCTGGGAGGGACCTGGTTCGATTTCCAGTATCCTGTATGGTCCCCCCAGCCTGCTAGGAGCAACTTCTGAGTGCAGAGCCAGGAGTAACCCTTGAACACTGCCGGGTGTGACCCAAAATCAATCAATCAATAAAGTTTAAAAAATAATAATTTTGTTTTTTGGGGGTCATACCCAACAGTGCTCAGTGATTACTCCCATTTCTGTGATCTGAGGCACTCCTGCTAGGCTCAGGGACCCAACAGGGTATGAGAGTATGATGAGGCGTCAGCTACATGCAAGGCAAGCGCCCTAATCACGGTATTAAAGCTAACATATGTCTCTTGTACATCTCTGAGACCCTGAGCAGCTGAGCAGTGCAGGGGCTTATCAGCCTCTGAAACCATTCCCAACATGCTCCACCACAAATTCCTACTCCCTCCTTTGGTTCTGTTAGTCTTTTCCATTCTCAAAATTTATTTTTTTATGTTTTCATCAAATGTTCCTTAGCAGGACTGGAGAGCAAGAATAGAGGGTTAAGGTGCTTGCCTTACTTCCTTTAAGACCCCAGTTCGAATCCACCGCAGTTCCACATGATCCCCCCCCCCCCCAGGCACACCCGTGAACACAGAGGCAGAAATATGCCCTGAGTGATGCCAGGTATGTTCCAAATCCCTGATCTCCCACCAAATATCACTCTTCATTTTGTATTTATAAAAATAAATGGTTGAGACTGGAGCAATAATACAGCAGGTAGGGCTTTTGTCAACTCAGGTTTGTTCCCTGGCTTCCTATATGGTCCCCTGAGCTTTCCAGAAGTTAATTCTAGAACACTGAGCTAAGAGTGAGCCCTAAGCACAGTGTTTGTGGTCCCAAACAAAACCAACAATATTTTCAAAATGCTAGTCTTCAGGGCTGGAGGAGAGTACAGTGGGGTAAGTTACTTGCCTTGCATGCAGCAGACCCAAGTTCAATCTCTGGCACCCCATAGGATTTCACTGAACACAGACAGGAGTGATGCCTGAGTGCATAGTCAGGAATAACCCCTGAGCATTTCCAGGTGTGGCCCAAAGCAAACAAATAACTATTAGTCTCCATCCCCAGGCCTACACCCTCTCCTTAATATCCATATCCACAATAAGGCTAAAGTCTTTATGGTGGCTCAGCCCCACCCAGTAGATCCTTTCTATGTAGGGAGGATGGTGCTGCACATCCCTGACCCCGCTCCACCCCACTCATAGCAGATCCTCAGTTTTCTCTTCTCTTTACTGGCCTGGGAGATGGAGAAAACACATATAATACAACATAAAAATAGCTCAGTACCTACTGAGGTAACCCGTTTCCACTCTCTGTCCAGTAGAAGTTCAGCTTGCCGAGTAAGTTCCTTTCTGCTCAGTGATGGGGTCATCTGCCCTCTTGTCTCCTGTTATACTGAACTGGAAGGATCAAAAACTCCTGACTTACTCAATCTCAGCCACTTCCTCGCTGGCCTCACCTCCTGCTCACACATTTGCCTTCGGCTAGCGAAATCGAGGGTTCTCTGTTGAAATGTTCCTGTTGCTTACCCCAAGCAACTTCACTCTTTTCTTTTTTTTTCCTGTGGCCCCAACTGCTTCCTTCCTGTCATGGCAGGACACTTAGAACATCACTGCCAAGAAGTGAGAAATTTCGGAATATGGAAGTTTTAGGTTGGCCAATTTGTGGACAAGTTCCAGGAGTTACTTTAGGCACCCCGGAAACAGTGGATTTGTGCGGAAGAGCATTATGTTTCCCCTCCAAGACTTAAAGATGGTTTAAGTCAGAGGTTGCAAGAGATACACTTTGAGAACAGAGTCAGATGAAGCAAGGAGGTAAATGAAGCAACCACAATTTTTGTTTTTGTTTTTGAGGCCCTTGGCAGTGCTCATGGGCTTACTGATTTTAGAGATTTCTCCTGGTGGACTTGGGGGGCAACTTGTAGTGCCAGCGATTGAACCTAGGTAGTCCATGTGCTAGGCAAGTGCCCTTACCCACTTAATTTATCATTCCAGCAATATTTTTATTTTATGTTTTTCAATATGTCAGCTCAAAGGCTGTTCTCAGCTCAGTGCTTGGGGATTGCTCTTGGTAGAATTTAGAAGTACCATGTAGTGCCAGAGATCAAATCTGAGCCTCTCTACATGCAAAGCATGCTCAGTCTGTTAAGTTGTCTCCCCAGAACCAGTCTCCAGAATTCCACCTTTGTTCAACTCAAGGATTCAGGTTCCTTCTTATTAGTCAGTCATTTAACCATTATTTTAATAAGGGATATATTTTTTCTTTTTCCTTTTTGCAGTTGTGGGATTTTTTTTTTTTTGGTGGGGGGCATACCTGGCAGTGCTCAGGGATTACTCCTGCCTCTGTGCTTAAAGGACCATATGTTGGTTTTCTAGGTGTTCTAGAACTTGAATTCAGTTCACCTGCTTGCAAGGCAAGCATTTTACCTGCTGTATCTCTCTGACCTCAACAACAATGTGTAAAATGCATCAGATTCTGAGTTAGACAGGGATAGACCAGAAGGCCTGCTATGTGGGCTTGAATATAGTCTAGATATAGAGTTTTTCACTACTCCAGGGGAAAATGCCCTGAATAATACAGGGCACAGTAATAGTTTTGGATGTAGTTGGGGGCCACTTTGTGCTTATTTGGTAGATTTCTAAGGGGTAGACTTCTAAGGGGTGCACTGAGTGCTTCTTTTCCTTCTGAAAAGGTTGTGGTAGGTCAAGTTTTAGAACCTCTGGTCTAGGCCCGGAGATATAGCACAGTGGTGTTTGCCTTGCAAACAGCAGATCCAGGACCAAAGGTGGTTGGTTCAAATCCCGGTGTCCCATATGGTCCCCAGTGCCTGCCAGGAGCTATTTCTGAGCAGACAGCCAGGAGTAAGCCCTGAGCACCGCGGGGTGTGGCCCAAAAACCAATCTCTAAAGCACAGCTTCTTCTTCTTTTTTTCTTTTGTTCTTGTTTTGTCTTTTGGGTCACACTGTCAGTGCCCAGGGGTTACTTCTAGCTCTATGCTCAGAAGTTGCTCCTGGAAGGCTTGGGGGATTATATGGGGTGCCAGAATTCAAACCATCATCTGTCCTGGATCGGCTGCATGCAAGGCAAATACCCTACTGCTGTGCTATCTCTCCAGTTCCCAAAACACAGTTTCTTTGACATTTCCCCCTCATAGAGGGTAGCCTAGAACACTTTTTTTTTTACTTTTTTTATTTTGTTTTTTTTTTTGGGTCACATCTGGCGGCACTCAGAAATTACTCCTGGCTCTGAGCTCAGAAGTCACTCCTGGCAGGTTCGGGAGACCATATGGGATTCTGGGACTTGAACTGGGGTCCATCCTGTGTCGGCAGTGTGCTATCACTCTGGCCCCTAGCCCCTAGATATTATATGGCTTTAGGTATGTAAGCATATAACGTAGGTATATGGATTAGACGTTTACAAATACTCTAAACCTTAAAAATAAAAAACCACTTAAACTTTTGAGGTTAACTTAAACTAATATGCATGTGTATGGAAATGTAAAAAACTACTATGCCTTCAAGTTTAAGAAGTTACATAAATTTTATGGCTTTAGATTGCTTGGTGTACCGCTAAGAAATGTTATAATGTACTACAATCTGGGGTCTTGAGAGATAAAGTAATTCTACATGGGTTCTTGTTGTGTTAAATAAATAAGGATGGTGCTGGATGGTGATGGATGGAGGGATCTTTCTCTGCCATCCCAGGCCACGTGGCTCCGCAACCCCTATTAACCGGCGGGTCTGGGGTCCAGGAAAGTGACGGGTATTGAACTCACTCACAGGCAGGCATCAGGAAGCATCAACTTTATTCATACCCTATCCACCACATGTGTGGTCTCTATCATAACCTTTCAAGCACAGCCATTCTTCGCTAGCCCTGCATCTTAACTCCTTTCAGCCATCTTCCCTTTGCCCTCCATGCTGGTCAAAGACCAAAAGGGCAGAGAGCCAGCCTAAAGCCAAAAGGGCAAAGACCCTAATCCCCTGGCTCAAAGGCTTTATATAACCTTCCAAGACCACTCCCCGGAATGGGAGGGGTCTTGCAGGTAAGGTTACACCTAATATCCAGTTCCTAAGACCCCTCCCAGAAAAGGGCGGGTCTCAGGTAGGTACACCTAAATCCAGGGTGGAGTTACAGGTTCTGTTTTCTTTTTTTGGTTTTTGGGCCACACCCGGTGGTGCTCAGGGGTTACTCCTGGCTGTCTGCTCAGAAATAGCTCCTGGAGGGCCCAGAGAGATAGCACAGCGGTGTTTGCCTTGCAAGCAGCCAATCCAGGACCTAAGGTGGTTGGTTCAAATCCCGGTGGTGTCCCATATGGTCCCCGTGCCTGCCAGGAGCTATTTCTGAGCAGACGCTCAGGAGTAACCCCTGAGCATCACTGGGTGTGGCCCCCAAAAAAACCAACCACCTTTGGTCCTGGATTGGCTGCTTGCAAGGCAAACGTCACTGTGCTATCTCTCTGGGCTTTGTTTTATTTTTCTTAATGTTTTTTGACAGTAAGTTCAAAATTAAGGTGTCAGCAGGGGGATTTCTTCTGAAAACTTTGTTTTTGGGTGATTGTCCTTCCACTGTAACTTTACCTTGTCCTCTTTCTTTGCATCATTGTTCACATAATTAAAAATAAAAAAAAACAAATAATAAACAATGTTTGTTTTCAAATACATTTTTATTTTTGACTGCACCTTGTGATGTTCTAGGTTTACTCCTGGCTCTGTGTTCAGGAATCATTCCTGGTAGGGCTTGAGGGACCATAAAGGGTTCTGGGGATCAAATCTAAGTCAGGGGTGAAGCCATAATACAGCAGGTAGAACTCTTACTTTGCATATGGCCTACCCAGATTCGATCCCTGGCATCCATATGGCATACATACCCTGAGCACCGCCATGAGTAATTCCTGAGTGTAAGCATTAATGTGTGTGACCCCAAAACCAAAGCAAAAAAACAGAAACAAACAAAAAAAAAACCCACCCCAAAACAACCTGAGTCCATTGCATGCAAATTACATGCCCTATAGTCTGTGATACCTCTCTGGTCGCTCAAATTAATTGGTGGGGGCACAGCAGGTAGTATTCATGGGCAACTCCTTGCTCTCAACTCAGAAATTACTTCTGACAGGCTTGAGGGAGCATGTGGGATGCCAGAAATCAAATCCACTTTGACCGTGTGCAAGGCAAACGCCTTATATGCTATGCTATCAACTCTGGCTCCCCTTAAATAAATTTTAAGATGTTTCGTGACCCTTAAAGGGTGGAGAGATAATACTGCAGATAACTTACTTGCTTTGCGTGCAGCTGACCCAAGTTTGATTCTTGGCATCCCATATTGTCCCATAGCCCCTTCGGGAATAAACTCTGAGTACAGAGCCAGGAGTAAATACTGAGCGCAGTGGGATGTGATCCAAAAGCAACGACAAAATTTTCATGACCCAACCCCAAAAAAGAAAGGGCCAGAGATGTAGCCCCCAAACCAAACTTAGTTTACCATTATCCCTCTCACCAGAATTGGCTACACAGTTTGGTGATATGTATGCTAAATAAAAGAACAGGCTCCCTTTTTGAAATACGATCTCAACTGCCAGAAGCTCAAGAAGCCCAAGATTTGGAGTAAGGGAAGAAGTGTACAGAATTGGGGTACATGCTTTTCACTTAGGAGATCCAGGTTCTGTCTTTTGCTCTGCACCCAGGATACTTCCAGTAATGACATCAGAGTCTACTTATTGTAATTATTTTTGTCAGAGGAAGAAAGAATCAATGACTCCCAGCTTTCTAGAAGATGGGGTTTGGAGTGGGGCTCTAACCAGAGAGGGTATATGGAAAGGCAGCAGGCTTAAGAAGGGTAGATCGAGGCCACGTGATAGTACAAAGGGTAGAATATTTGTCTTACACGTGACTGACCTAGGTTTGATTCCTGGCATCCCATCTGGTTCCCTGAGCCCTGTCAGGAGTGACTTCTGAGCTCAGAGACAAGAGAAACCCTAAGCACCGATGGGAGTAGCACCATAAAACAAAGAAAAATCAGAACTAAAGGGGTCAGAGCGATAGTACAGTGTTAGGGCATTTGTTTTGCATGCAGCTGACCCAGGACAGAACACGGTTCGATCATCGGTGTTCCATATGGCCAGGAGCAATTTCTGAGCACATAGCCAGGAGTAACCTCTGAGCATCACAGGGTGTGATCCAAAAACAAACAAACTAAATCAGAACTAAAAAGAAAGGGGGCCGGAGCGATAGCACAGCAGCAGGGCATTTGCCTTGCACATGGCCAACACAGGACTGACATCAGCTCGAATCCTGGCATCCCATATGGTCCCCCGAGCTTGTCAGGGGCGATTTCTGAGCACAGAGCTAGGAGTAACCCCTGAGTGCCACCGGGTATGGCCCCAAAAACCAAAATAAATAAAGAATGAACAAAAGAAAGAAAAGGGGCAAATCATGAATAAGTTTTAAATTAGTTTAGGACACCAGTGACCCATGTTACTTTCCCAGCCCCCCCTTTTTTTTGGGTCACATCCAGCAGCACTCAGGGGTTACTCCTGGCTTTGTGCTCAGGAGTCACTCTAGGCTGGCTTGGGGGACCATATGGGTGTGGGGATTCAAACTGGGGGTCTGGCCTGTCTTGGCCACGTACAAGGCAAACATCTTAACGCTGTGCTATTGCTCCGGCCCCACCAGCCCTTTTTTTTTTAACCCAGATTTTGTTGTTTGTTTTTGGGCCATACCTTGCAGTGCTCAGGCTTTAATCCTGGCTTTGCACTCAGGAATAATTTATGGCAGGCTTGAGGGAACATAGAGGGAACCTGGGGCCTAATGCAAGGCAAGTGCCTTCTCCACTGAACTATTGCTCTAGCCTGATAGCATCTTTGATTATGGTTTCCAACACATTCCAGTTGTTGTGCTCAGCAAGGTCACACCCTGGTTATAGTGTTCATACAGTTTTGGTTGTGCTGGCTAGGGCTCATGTTTTATTGTTGAGCTTGTACACACCTGGAGGTAGAGGGCCACAGACTTACTGGGGAACCAGGGGTCCCAAACAACAGAGCCATCGAGTTCATACTTGGTGAATGTGGGCAGCACTGGGCATTGAACTTATGATCTTTTGCCCCCCCCCTTTTTTTTTGGCAGGCCCATACTAGGCAATGCTCAGAGGTTACTTCTGGCTCTACACTCAAAAATTATTATGCCCTACTGACTGTACTATCTTATTTTGTTCCACCTGGCAATGCTCAGGACTTACTCCTGACTCTGTGTCAGGGATCACTCCTGGAAGACTTGGGGGACCATCTGGGATGCCAGGTTTCATACCTGGTTTGGATGTATGCAAGGCTTTTTGCCCTCAAATAGCCCTACCGGTGGCGTTTGCCTTGCATGCAGCAGACCTGGGTTCAATCCTGCATCCCATATGGTCACTCGAGCCTGCTAGAAGTAATACCTGAACCCAGAGCCAGGAGTAACCCCTGAGTGCTGCTAGGTATGATCCAAAAATAAACCAACAACAAATTTAAAAAATTCCTACTTGCTGTGGCTCCTCAATGTATTTTTTGAGATCCAAATTCGGGCCAGAGGGACAATACAGTGGGTAGGTGCTTGCCTTGCATGTGGCTGACCAGCATTGGATTCCCCACATCTGACTTTTGGGTCACACCCAGCCGCGCTCAAGGGTTATTCCTGGCTCTATGCTCAGCAATCACTCCTGGCAGGCTCCGGGGACCATATGGGATGCTGGGATTCGAACCACCAACCTTCTGCATGCAAGGCAAATGCTTTTACCTCCATGCTATCTCTCCAGCCCCGGATTCCCCACATCTATATGATCCTCCTGAGCAATACCAGTTGTTCCTGAGTGCAGAGCCAGGAGTAAACCCTTTCGGAGCGTGGCTCCAAAACCAAACAAAAAGAGAAAGAGACCCACAAAATCTGTTCACGTTCTATCTGGAGACACAGATCTAGACAGGGTAAGGATTAATTAACCCAAGGTCACTATTTATACGGGGCTGAGATGAATCTAGAGTTCAGGTTCCCAGAACTAGTTTGCACAACTTCCCAGGCTTTGCACATGCCCGTGTGTGGTTCCCACCGAGGGCACGAAAATTTGGGTTTCCTTTGTCTGAGAGGTCGAGTCTGCACCATCCGCAGTAACGGTTTCATCTTTTCCGTGCCGTGGGCGCCGCCTGGTGGAGTTCAGGGGGAATTCTCAGCAACCTGAGCCCCGACTCCAAGAATCCCCAGGGCCAAGTTGACACTGGACATTGGAGCCGGCGGGACGGGGATGCGTGCACCGGGAGATTGCAATTCCGTTCTGCACCATCCTGCCACCCCCAATTCCCACCGTTCCCCTTCACCTCCCAGATGCAGTTGGCTTTGCCAACCGCCCCGCAAAGACTGAGCCTGGAGTTTGGGGTGGACGGAGGGCGACGAATCCAGACTTTTATTGTCAGGGCGAGGGCAGTGGGGAGACTTGGGTGGGGAACCAGGGTGGCTACATCGTCAAGCAGAAGAGGGAAGGCCAGTGGGGGGCCGACTCCCCCCAGGGAAGGCGGTGGGAAGAGCTGACAAGACGGAAACCACGGAGGTGGGGGAAGTCGCCCCCCGCCAGGTTGTGCAGTGGGGGTGTCTGGAGAGTGGGGGGTCAGCCTGGAGGTCTAGGCGGTGGGAATGGGGTGGGAGAGCTACAGACCAGGCGAATCCTGCGGAGTGGGTGGGGCAGCGGGGCGAGGCTCTATTGCTTTTTGCTCACAGTTTTGCGGAAGGCGAGGCGGGGGGTGGGCTTGGATGGACACCCCTGGCCCCCCTCAGTACCCCTTGGGTGATGGGTGCTGGTGAGAAGAATGGGCATCCGGATGTGGGGTGGGGGGAAGAAGGTGAAGTGAGTTGAGTGTCTGCAGGGGCATCTTACTTGGTCCCACCCAAGTGCCAGAGATGTCCCAAGTGCTGCCCCCCAAGTCGAGATGAGGGGGGCTTGGTGCGGGGCGGGCACAGTGAGGTCGCAGGCGGTCAGACCAAAGTGCTTGGGGGGGACCCGGGTCCCGCCTGTCCCACGGAAGCGCTTCATTTTAGGGCTGGGGGTGGGAGCCCAGGAGTCCCAGAGTCCCGCTTATTGCCAAGAAAATCCACTTCTTCCCGCCCCCCACCCCACCCCGATCATGGCTTGTGAACCCCGTTTTGTGCTAGGCTGGAAGGGGGGAAAGGACTGGATGGACATGGCTTTTGGGAGGAGGGGTGTCTCCAAGGGGGCACGGGGTGAGACGGGCCACCCCCTCTGTTAGGGGAGAGGAAGGGCAGGGGGCGGGGTTCCCTGAGATCTGGGGTGTTCCCCCCCTTCTGAAGCCCCCCTACCCCCGCCACCCCTCCCCTTTCCTGGAACCCCGTACCTGGGGTGTGGTGGGGGAGGAAGGAGAGACCATTCAGGGGTGCCAGGAGGAGGGTCCGGCTGGGCTGATGGGGGGGGTTGGACGGGAGGGGTTGGGGTTCAGGTCAGTAGGGGGAGAAGAGAATGGGTCCGTGCGCCGTTCGGATGGGCCCCGGGGCCGGGTGGAGCAGTGGATGGGTGATGGGTGGTCCTTGGAGCAGAGGGGCAGCGGGGGCCGGGCGCAAGGACAGCGGGGAGCCCGCAGCCGCTGCCATCACCGCTGCCACTGCCAGGGGGCTGGGGAGCAGGCCGCCTGCCAGGGACTTGGGCAGCTCCTTGGAGAAAGTCAGCGTCCCCTGGAGGGAGAGGGAGGAGAGGGGAGAGCCAGTTACTCTGCCTCTGTCCAGACACCTCCACCCCTTCCCACTGTGCTCCCCTCCCAGGGGTGGGGGGCTCACCGCTAGCTCTGCCGCACCCCGAGGCTTCTTGTGACGGCTGAGGAGCGGGTTGGGCTTCCCGGCCACGCCATCTCGGTGTCGCCGGCTGGAAATGTGCTGGAAAGGAATGAGAGGTAGGGAAGAGGGCTGTGAGCTACCAAGGGGAAGACCCCAAGAGCAGCCTACATCCAGGGTCCCGGATCTCTTTGGTGGACAGAGAACTCCGGGGGTGGGGGGGAAAGGGTCCAGAACCCACCTGTTTCAGTTGCACCTCCGAGTTGACCTTGACATTGCAGATCTCACAGTGGAAGGTTCGGTCCTGGGTAGGGGCCTCGGGTTCCCCGGGAGTGGGGGGCCCCAGCCGAGGGTAAGCTTTGATAGGGCCCAGCCCACTCCGGGCCTCCAGGATGGTCTTGTGCTTAGTACCTGTAGCCCAGAAGGCAGGAGGTCAGGGGCAGAGGGAAAATTTTCCAGGCTGACTTGGCTGCAGTCACAGACATTCCCAATGTCAATACGGATAGTGGTGACAAGTGTCGGGTTTTTCCGAACCTCTTGGGACCTGCCCACACAGGAGGTGGGAGTGGGAGTCACTGCAGAGAGAGGAGCTGGGGACACCAGGGGCTGAGCAAAGGGGGAAATGGTGAGGGTAAGCACAGTTCTTGCTGTGAGGATTTGGGGTGGCCGAGGCCGGGCACTCACCTTTGTTATGTGCCTCCAGCTGGGACAAGGAATTCACGGCCACCTTGCAGAGAGCACAGTAGAGTAGCCGCTTGGCCTTCTCCTCCTCTTCTTTGCTACCCCCAGGCAAGGGAACTGAGGTGGCCGGAGTGCCCCCTTCACTCTTGGTGGTACCCTGACCAGTCTCCGGAATGCTGGGAGGGGATGGGGAGCCAGGCTGTTTCTCTGGGGATCCTGGGGCTGGGCCCGGTCCATTTTCTGCGGAAACTGTTGGGGGGAGAAACATAGGAGTCACCCCAGATGACTTTTGAAGAAGACTCGGTGTTCTTGTTTGTTTTGGGGCCACTACAGTGGTGCTTGGAGGTTACTCCTGGTTCTGCAGTAAGGGATCACTCCTGGTGGGGCTCCAGGGACCATATGTAGTGCCGGGGATTGAATCTGGGTCAGCTACATGCAAGCACCCTCCCTGTTGTACTATCATCCTAGCCCTGGAGAAGACTATGTAGAGGAGATTTACCCCAATTTCCCGCAGGGCAAGGGCCAGAGAGTCCCACCCTGTGACAACATGCATGCGCTCATGCCATGGACCAAAGCCAGATGTGGGCCAGCTGCCAGACACTGGGAGTGAGTGAGGGAGGCTGCCAGGCTTGCTCACTTTCCACTAGCTGGGAGCTACCCGGGGGTCCAGACCCATTGGCCTCTACTGCAGGGGGAAGCTGGCAGTCAGTCTGGCCAGGGTGAGAGTCTGGGAACAAGAATTCACCCCTCATTGGCCCATCAGTGAGCCTGGGCTTTCTGCCCAGCCAGCCCCTTCCTGGAGACCTAGCCATTCCCCAGGGAAGCAGACACAGAACTGAGGAAGGGGCAGGGGACAGAGGAGAGGTCCAAAGAGATAGGCACAGATGCAGCAGAAGGGAAACAGCGGAGAGGGAAGAAACAGGGATGTGGGCTGCTCTATAATTCATAGCTTGATTAAAGATGCACAGGCCCGGGCCTTGGCGCCAGGCTCCGGCCTCTGCAGGGGAAACTCTAGTGCTCCCATTCTTGCTCCAGCGCTGATCCAGTTTCCGG
This sequence comes from Suncus etruscus, assembly GCF_024139225.1. Lineage (NCBI taxonomy): Eukaryota > Metazoa > Chordata > Mammalia > Eulipotyphla > Soricidae > Suncus > Suncus etruscus. The sequence goes on from NC_064858.1 coordinate 81,014,499, forward strand.
GTCATGGGGAGGCTGATCATGGGGGTGGGGAGCAGGTATTAGGGGCTCGCCCCACTCTCCCAGGTCCCCACTCTTCTCTCTGTCAGTCTTGTAATTTTTACTTCCTACTTATTTCTGACTTTCTTTACTTTCATCCCAGAGAACACATTCATGCTTCGGTCTGGGCAGGATTTTGTGGCTTCCAAAAGTAAATGAGTATTAGTATTTACTTAGAGAGATCCCAAAGGAACTAAATGAAGTAATGTGCATTAAGCACCTAGAACAGTGTTGTTATTCAATAAATGTTAAGCTATTATCACTGCCCTCAACATTGACTCCATTTGTTTTCGTGGCAGAGCACACCTGATGGTGTGGAGGGACCATATGTGGTTGCCAGAGCTGAAGCCAGGGTTGCTTGTGTGCATGGCAAGTGCCTTCACTCCTGTAATGTCTCTCCTATCCAACATCAATCCTATTTCATATTGAATTAACTAGAGATAAGTCTAAGATACAGCTGAGTCCAAGCAGCAATTGTCTTGTCTGCTCTCCTAATCTATGCATATGGTTCTGAGTGGATCTGAGTATGTTTGACTGACTGCAAGTATATGAGTGTATATGCCTGAGTTTGTTGTTGTTATTGTTTTGTTTTGTTTTTGGCCACACCCTTGGTGACGCTCAAGGGTTACTCCTGCCTGAGCGCTCAGAAATCACTCCTGGCTTCGGGGACCATATGGGACACTGAGGGATCGACTCGTGATCTCTCCTAGGTTAGCTCATGCAAGGCAAACGCCTTACTGCTGCACCACTGCCCTGGCCCCTATGCATGAGTTTTGAATATAAATAAGTGTGTGTGTGTGAGAGAGAGTATTTGAGTTTGAGTGTATGTTTGACTACAAGTATATATGATTGTGTGTGTTTGAGTATAAATGACTGTCCACATTGGTCTGAGTATATGTCTGAATGTAAGTATATATGAGTGTATGTATGAATGTGCACATGATTGAGTGTGGGTATTGTATCTGTGTTTGAATGTGTATTTGAGTATGAGCAGATATGTGCTTCGTGTGTGCATCTGAGTATCTGTGTCTATGTGTGTGTGTGACCGTGGAGGTGTGGGTATTGACACTGGGGGCCTGGTTGCTCTAGTTGTGTGTAGCCCTTGGTTGCCATGCTACTGAGGGTGGGGTGGAAAAGACAGGCTAGAACAAAGAGGGAATTGGGGATAATGGGTCCCTGGAGTTGGCCAGGCCTGACATATGATGTGGCAATCTCAAGTATGGGGGTGGCTCCCATCTTCTAGTCATGAGATTCCTTCTTCCTAGTTTCTTGGCTGGGAGCATAGTTGAGGATGGCGACCAGCCATGAGAGAGAAAAGTTGTTTTTATGTAAACCTGAAAAAGGCTTCAGAAATCTGAAAATCTCACCCTTCCAGAAAAGACACTGGCCTAGTGAGATAAAAAAAAAAATGTCTATAAAGATCAGCCAAGGAGTGATCAGGTCTTCTGGATACCCTCTTGTCCCTGAGGGGAGCCCATGGCAGGCAATACCCCACTCTGGAATGACGGCTCCCTTCTTGAGGAACTCTGCCAGGTGGCCTCACCCTAGCCCCACTCTGAGTCACTTGGCCATGGACAGTGGGGACTCTGTTGAAAGGAGCCGGGTGGGGGGTAGGAGGGTGACGGGATGGAAACTTCACATCAAGGGGCTCTACTCCAGGACCCACCTTGGATGGAAGCGAGACCAAAGTAGAAGGGTGTGCCGGGTTGAGGGAGAAGGGCAGAGATGATGACATTAGTGTGTGTGTGTGAGACGGAGGGGTCAGACATACCTGGACGGGGGGTGACACCATCCCCGTTTGTGGAGATGTTGCTCGGAGAAGCTGTGTCTCCAGGTTCCCGGACGCCAGGCTCCCTGCCTCGGGTCTTGGCAGCCTCGATGCCTTTGACTCTTCGGGCATGGCGATTGCCCTTGTAGTGCGCCTCAGCCTGGCTCTTTGGGGGAGGAAGGAGAGTGAGTCTGAGATGATGTTGCCTCTAATTATTGTCCCTGCACAGTTCCACCTAGGCCTGAATCCCATTGACTCTCTCTCTCTCTACACTGGGGGATGTCATGGTCCACACATAGGAGCCCTGGTTATTGTTGGGGCTCAAATCAGCTTCTCAAACTTGGGCTGCTGCAGGCCAGAATCCCTACCAAACCAGGCTCCATTAGAACACGTAGGACCTGGCTACTTACTCAGGATCCGCACCTTGTCCTGGGAAGCAGAACTCTAATGGGTGGGGTCCAGCCATCAGTGCTGGACCCTAACTTAACCCTAACCCTAACCACCGTAGACCTCCCGGACCTTCAGTGCCAGGCCTGTTCCTGCTTCCACTTCCACTTAGCAGGGGAACCCTAAAGTTATTTTTTTTTTAATTTTAATATCTTTTTTTTTTGGAGGGGTCACACCCGGCAGTGCTCAGGGGTTCCTCCTGGCTCTACGCTCAGAAATCGCTCCTGGCAGGCTCAGGGGACCATATAGGATGCCAGGATTCGAACCACCGTTCTTCTGCATGGAAGGCAAACACCTTACCTCCATGCTATCTTGCCAGCCCCTAATTTTAATATCTTTATTTAAATACTGTGATTACAAATATGATTGTAGTTGGGTTTTAGTCATCCGGAACCCTAGAGTTCTAAGTTCTGGCTCTCTCCCTTACCCCTCATTTTCCCTGGAGCTTCTGAGGATACTCTGGAGGTCCCTTGGCCTCAGGCCCAGGTTTAGAGACAGACAGCAGCATAGACAGCTGTCAAAACAGGGCCTCCTGGGTGGGGGAGGAGAGGGCAGAGAAAGGGGCATTCAGCTAGCAGTTTTCCCCTACACCTTCCAGCAGAGTGGAACCATGTTGGTAACTGGCTGTAGTCAAGGCCCAATGCTGGGGTGCTCCGGATTCTACCCCTTGACCCTCCAGAGAAGACAGAATCCTGAAGCCACAATGCCACATAGTTCTGGGCAGAGTCAAATGAAAAGGTGCAGAGAAGCAGGAAGAGGCCTGGATGACTGCAGGTAGTGTGTAGTGGGGGGGTGGGGGTGGGGGGAAGGAGCAGAGCCTGTATTTACCTCTACTCAGCAGAAAGGGGCTCTATAGTTCCCACCCCAAAGTTCCTTTCTGCACAGCCCCTTTCACCTTCCAAATCCCAGTGGAATTTCAGAAAGGAAATCACCAGACTTGATACTTAGGTTCTGAATTTAAGGTATTTTTGCTCCATGGAGGTGCAGTGCATAGGAAGGGGAGGGGTGTCAAAACTTTCTGGTGAGGTGGTGCTAGAGGTAAGGTGTCTGCCTTGCAAGTGCTAGCCAAGGAAAGATCACGACCGAGGTTCGATTCTCCCGGCGTCCCATATGGTCCCCCCAAGCCAAGGGCAATTTCTGAGCGCTTAGCAGGAGTAACCCCTGAGCATCAAATGGGTGTGGCCCGAAACCCCCCCCCAAAAAAAATTTACCAGGAGAATAGAAGTGTGGTGGGGAGAGTTCAGCACAAAACTATATGTGGGGGCCAGAGAGATAGCACAGCGGCGTTTGCCTTTGCAAGCAACTGATCCAGGACCAAAGGTGGTTGGTTCGAATCCCGGTGTCCCATATGGTCCCCCGTGCCTGCCAGGAGTTATTTCTGAGCAGACAGCCAGGAGTAACCCCTGAGCACCGCTGGGTGTGGCCCAAAAACCAAAAACCAAACCAAAACAAAACAACAAAAAAAACTATATGTGGCCCTCTGGTACCAATGGTCCCCCAACTCACTGAGCACAGCCTAGAGTAGCCCCCAGTACTGCTGAATATGATCTCACTTCCCCGCAAAAAAGGGAATGTGGTGGAGAGGAAAGTGGGGGGTTTGGGAGGAGCCTGGCAGAGATTGGGCAGACACAAGCTGAGGGGACACCCATGATAGGCTCAGTTGGGTTGAAGTCACACCTCACTCAGACAGGGGTTCTGAGTCTTAGGGGAGTTAGGGGCTAGCCTCAGCGGACTGTTCTGACAAAATATAGTTACTTCTTGTCCTCTCAATGTCTGGTTTTTGTCATCTCCAAATTCCCTGCTCTTCCTTGTACATTCTCTTCACCCCTGACACACACCTAGGGCCCCACCCTCCCCATCCACCATGCGTATTTCTTACCTGAGAATTGAAGCGAATCTGACAGACATTGCAGGAGATAATGGGCCTCTTGGTCTTGAGCAAGGGTCCCCCAAAAGTGTGGGAGAGCACAGCCTTCTGTACAGGGTCCATCTGTGGAGGCAGGCTGGGGTAAGCCAGGAACCCCAGCATAAAGCTCATGTCCATCATCGCCCCACTGGCAGCAGCTGGGCTGAACCAAAGCCCCCCCAGGACTTCTCCCGACTGCTCAGTATGCAGTGGGCTTCCAGCCTCAATTACCCAAGTTTCTTCCCAACCTGCTTTCTAGCCCTGGAAAGGGAGCAGAGGAATCAATAGCCCAACATCCTATGGTCAAGAAGTACAAGTGGTTTGCTCAAGGTCACTCCCTAAGTCAATAGCAGAGCCGGAACTTGGATTTGTCCATCTCTTGACCTATATAAAGACCCTTGACTCACTCTTGATTTGCGATCTCCAGGTAGGCAGTCACTCGAGGCCACCTAATGGGAAGGCCCCAAAAGACCTCAGATCCTAGGGCCTTCAGAAAGGCCTCACCTCATATTGGAGCAAGACTGTCAACCAACCAGTTATCGGAATCAGGAGATAGAAGTGGCTAGCTTTGGGTCGCAGGTTGATCTAAGACATACCACTACCCGGGTGTCTTTAAGACAGTAACTTCCAGAGGGAGTCAGAGAAAGCAAAAGCCAGAAGGTCTAGTGAATGATGGGAAGCCTAAAAATCAGGCAGCAGATCTGAGCTTTCTCTTCCTGCTTCAAGGGCTGGTGAGCCCAACTTTAGGCTGGGCGGGTTAGAGCTGCCCCACCCAGGGTCAGCTGGTGTCTTAAGCCTCCTGCCCAGAGCTCATGTGAGGAGGGAAGATTCACTCTGAGGCTCCTCTGTGGGGGCTGCCTCCCTCCATAGTGATCCTCCCTGCTGGCCTGGAGTGGCAAGAATGGAATGCAGAGGCAGGCTGCAGAGGACAGTATGAAGGCTGGGCCCTCTCCTCAGAGAACCACACCAAGGGCTTCAGCCTTATCTGAATTGCTGGGAAGAAGGGCCCTCCATCCCTGAGTGGAGTCTCTCCCTTCAACCAAGTCTTCATGGTTCTTTAGGGAGACCAGGGGGAGCCAGGAACAGAAGTGGGAGGGGTCCCCTCTGCTCCCCTCAAGTATCTCACTGGCAGGTTGGGACTTGAGCATCCCTGTGAAATATGCTTCTCTCCCCTTTTAGAAGAGCAGGGCAGGGGCTCAGTTTCAGACAGCTGGTCTGATGAATAGGGTCTTCCTCTCAGCTGGCCGGAAGCGGCCCCTTCCCAGGCTCTCGGACTCGCTTTCCACCTCAGGCAGCCCGGGTCCTATTTAAAGAAAAGCCAAACTGGGGGTGGGGGGAAGCAGGGGTGTGTCTGCGCAGTTGGGCAGGCAGGCTGTGATCAATCTGTGCCGGGGTGGAGTGTGAGGGAGTAGCATTTGCTGTGTGTACAGCATTTGTGTATCAACATTTCTGTGCTGGGGGCTTTGCTGACACCACGATTGGTCAGGTTGTGTAATCTTCAGCTGCATGTTTATCTGGGTGAATGTGTGATGTGTCTGGCAGAAAGAAAGACAGACCAAATTGGAGACAGGCTTTAATCAGAAAGGGGAGACAGATGAGAGCTCTCAGTTCTCCTCTCTGGAGCTCAGGCCGCCTTCCTCAGAGACCCCACCACCACCACCACCCCAACTTTGATCCTGCCTTCCTTGGAGACCCTGCCAAGCACTCCAACTCTTCAACCTCTGGGTCTCCCCACATGGTGGGTGGGGAATGGAATTCAGCCCAAACAGAAACCCAATCTGGGCTAGGAAACCCAAGTAGAAGAAAAGAGTAGGGAGAGAGAGAGTAGAGGGGAGGGGAGGGGAGCAGAGTAGGGGCCCAGGTTCTCTGTTCACCCCTAAGTGGTTGAGGGACCCAGTGTCTAAAAACATCCGGCACAGAGATTCGGGTGACACTCAGGGCCTTTCGCTCCTGTGACCTCTCCCCAACTCCCCAGGTCTCTCTGGACACCTCCTAGGAGTATCTGATGAGGGCTGAGAGCGCCGGTGTTTGGGTGAAGTGGGACCTTAACACCTGCTCTTGCAGAAATGGGGGGCTTCAGCAGGTTGAAGGTGAGGGCTTCCCAACTGGGACAGGTGGAATGTCAGCTTCCAAGTGCAGTTCCAGGCTCCAGGCCAAGGTCAAGAGGTCCTGGTGACCTAGATGGGGTAAGGGCATCCTGTCCAGGGGACCCTTGTCTGGAAATTCAGCTTGACCCTGCCTGGAAAAGTCCCTCAAACAGCCTCCTCCTACCTTCCCTCCGGCTGCAGGTGGAAGGGGACTCACTTTCCTGAAGCTGGGGCACAATGGGGAAGGGCAGGTGGGTGGCCAGTTCTGGAAGCCCGGGAGAGGGGGAGCAATAGCTGCATTTCCTCCTACTGCCCCTTCATCTGCTGGCATTCGCTACCCTTTGTCTGACCATCACCCCTCAAGCCCTATCTCCCCAGACAGAGAGGCAAAGGGAAGGGATGACTCTCAGAGACAAGGACTTCATGAAACAGGAAAGTCAGAGTGACGGGGTCCCCTGGAGAGCAGGTGGACTCTAGCGGAGGTGTGGGATGGTGGGAAGAGGAGAGGCTGGCAGGGCTGGATAACAGCCGCATGCTAATCTGGGGGGGGGGAAGGATAGGTGCAGAAGCTGATGGAAAGTCTGAGGATTTTTGGGGGGGACTCCCAGAGATCAGAGAAGCCAAGGCGGGGGTGGGTGGGCTCCAGGACGGTGGCAACAGTTTCGGGGAGCCAGCTGAGCCCTGGCGATGGGATGGGACCGTGCGGGGTGCGGGGTTGGACCAGAGCACCCCGGGGACCGGCGGGAGGACGCGGGAGCAGCGGGGCGGCGGGGATGGGGGTGGCGGGCGCGCTGCGGCAGCGGCGGGAGCCGGGGAGGCGGAGGGGCGGGCCGGTGGCTTACCCTGCGGGGCCCCGGGGGCCGAGGCTCCATGCCCGTGCCAGCCAGCGGACCCGGGCGAAGGGGCCGAGCGGGCCGGGCCGGGCCGGGCCAGCCGGGGACGCGGCGCTCGTTGCCCGGGCGGCTCGGGGCTGTGCGGCCAGGCGGGCCGGGAGCAGGAGTAGGCGGGTCGGCCGGGGCTGGGGCCGCCCCCGAGGCGGGGCCAAGGGCGGTCCAGACGCGGGGGCGAGGCCGGGAGCAGGACAGGGGGCCAAGGGAGGAGGGTGGAGGGGACCAAGGGATGCAGAGCCGCTCCATCACCAGACACACACAGTCCCAGGGAAGACCCAGCGACTTAGGCCTTCTACAGCTGGGGGCCCAGGTTGCAGGGGTGCGATGTCCCTGCCAACCCCTTTTCTCTTTCTTTTTGGATTTTGGATCCCACCCTGCAGCGCTCAGGGGATCCTCCTGGCTCTGCACTCAGAAATCACTCCTGGCAGGCTCAGGGGACCATAGGGGATGCCGGGATTCGAACCACCGTCCTTCTGCATGCAAAGCAAATACCCTACCTCCATGCTATTTCTCCGGCCCGAACCCCTTCCTTTTCTTTAACTCAGCTATTTCTTCCATCCCTAGAACCTTCAGCACTGAGCCCCTTTGCCCGTGTCAGTTCTCTGACTAGTCCTGGGAAACAGAGTGCAAGTACCAGGTGTCAATGCCGTCCCAGTGACTCCCCCCAAAAAAAGCAAAAAAAAAAAAAAAAAAAAAGGGGGGGGGTAGCCAGAGAGATAGCATGGAGTAGGGCGTTTGTCTTGCATGCAGAAGGTTGATGGTTCGAATCCCGGCATCCCCTATGGTCCCCTGAGCCTGCCAGGAGCGATTTCTGAGCGCAGGGCCAGGAGGAACCCCTGAGCGCTGCCAGGTGTGACCCAAAAACCAAATAAATAAATAAATAAAATTAAATAAAATAAAGGGAGGGGGAGAGCTAGGGTCCCTCCCCGCAGCAGCGACCTTAAGCGGGGACATCAGGCCCAACCTCTTCCCACCTCCGCCCCTCGCGTGCCACCTGCTGGCAAACCTGGTTGGTTGCCCAAGAGCGGTGCCGCATACATTTGCTGCCCCCTGGCGGCGCAGTGGGGCAGTAGCACGGGGAAAGAAGGGCGCGAGGACAGAGCAGCCAAATCCCCCTGATGACACCTTCTCATCCCTCCTGCACAGGTCCTAGGATTTCCACCCTCTGATTGCTACGTCTAACCTCCACCTCTTTCCTATGTGAAGCGAAGCGGGGTGGCAGGCTGGAATGCGAGGCTTTCCTTGGGATGTTCAAAGGCAGAGGGAAGCATAATGCAGGAAGGAGCCCTGGCTTGGGTAGAGAAAGGCCCTTAGAAGGCAGCTGGAGAAACTAGTCCAGGGAAGGAGAGGCTTTTGCCAATGACACCACCTCACGATGATTGAGCCCTTGGAATGTGCTAGCCTCTGTAACTCAGCTCTGCACATGGATTATCTAATTTAATCTTCACAACTTCGAACCGTCATTTGAAGTAAGCACTATTATTATCTTCATTTTGTAGACGAGGAAACTGAGGTTTTAGAGAGGTTAAATCATGTGCCCAAGGTCATAAACTCGTAAGTGGCTGAACTGGGATTTGAATTTAAACCCCGGGCAGCCCGATTCCAAAGCCATGTAGTTAACTGCTG